>NC_141143.1:8276219-8556219 GCF_053477565.2 Lygodium microphyllum | reverse complement strand
TCAACTCGTAAGAATCATGAGTCAGGGCCAAGCCTCCCCGCAACAACACTCCATCTTCGTCTACTTTTTCCATTAATAGCCCTCCCTCCCCAATCTCAACATAGCATTCGTAAGACTATTCTGAGAATGCAAAGCTTTTTATCTTTCCCTCCAACTTTCAAAATAGAAAGCCTAACCCATCTCTTTACACTTGTTCTAAACACTTGTCTCTTATCTCCCTCAAGATTGTTTTGATATAGAGAACAAAACCAATCTCCCTCCGGTATGCAAGATAGACCAGCACATTCTATGTGTTATGCTCCTGGGCATCCATCACAAAGAACAAGATATTTTCCCATCTCCACATTCAGCATGAGCTTCAAATGATGAACAGCTAACCACTTCATCGCAGCATCCACAGCGAATTCCCGAGCCTTCCTTCGATTCCACGATATCCTGCACTTTTCTTGGAATTCATCATTGTAATTGACAACATAATATTACTCTTTGGCATCAGTTTTTCATTATTTTCTGTCACACATACAACATGCATACAAATTGAAACACACACAAACACACACACACACTAGTGGAATATATACATTGGATGCGGGTACTGAAAGGACAGGAAGATAATGCAGCAATCACACACAATGAAACACACGCGAAAAGATAACACAGATGCACAACAAAAATGGAGGTGTTTACGGCTCGAATGCGCAGCAACACGACATCGCTCTCTAAATTCATTTTCTCTCTTCCTCTCCCTCTCTTATTTCCTCTCCCTCCCTCACCCTCTCCCTCTCTTTCTCTCTTTCCCTATTATGTTTAATGTTTTTTCTCTCTCCTCTCCCTCTCTCATTTCCTTTTCTCTCTTCCTCTTCCTCTCTCATTTTCTCTCCCTCCCTCTCTCTCTCCCTTGTAAAATATTACACGGCGCAGCGAACAAAATCTGAGAAAGAGATAGAGAGTACACAATAGAAAAGAGGAGAATCAGTAAATTCTTTAACTCCAAACAACTGATACAAAGATGGCTCTGTCCACCCGTGCACTTCCACTGTGTGAAGCTTAGATGGCAATCTAGAAAGAATATAGGTGAAGAGCTTAAAGCTAGCTGGAACAATAACTCTAACTGGGTGAAAGATGAGTGATAGATGGCTGCGAAGGGGTTGAGCTTTTATAGCCCGCGAAGGTCGTTAGGTCGGCCTGCTGACCAACCTACCATATGAGCCTCCACTAGTCGGCCACAAAATATTCCAAGGAATATTCCCTTTACCATCGGGCGGGGGCCGCTGCCCCTGGACCCCCGCCAAGGGGGCCCCTGGCCCCCCTGGGACCCCCCCAGCCAGGGGCCGCTTCCACGGCCCCCAGACCCCACAATAGGGGCCCCTTTTAACTCCCTTACACCGCAACTCGATGCAATGCACCTCGAGTTACTTGCAGCTTAACCACTCTGTCTAACCCAAAGATTAGACCCACAACAGTCACCTTTTTGCCATCCGATCACATAGACCTCATCTGATATACAAGTCAGGACTCAACCAATGTCCGGGCTCACATTTGGCTTCTCCTCATAATGGGGGCCTTACAACTTTGAGCACCATGGATCATTGGTAGCACCTAATGAGGGTGGGGCATTGATCATATCTAACACCCCCCCTCAATGTCCACCCATAGGTGAACTATCTCCTCGGCCCAATGCCGAGTCTCTGAAGATGAACTTGAAGCAGATCCTTCGTAAGTGCTTTGGTGAAGATATCTGCTCCATTCTCCTCTATTAGACAGTAGACCAATTCCACTATCCCATCCTCCATCAAATCACGCACATAGTGATACTGGATCTCTATATGTTTGGTGCATGCATGAAACACTGGATTTTTGGCAATGGCGATGCAACTCTGATTGTCACATCTAAGCACAGTTGGTTCTTCATCCGGCACTCCCATATGCCATAGAATCCTTCTCAACCATACGGCCTCACATGCAGCAAAACAAGCTGCCTTGTACTCTACTTCGGTAGAAGACAATGCCACTGTTGGTTGCTTCTTACTAATCCAAGAGAAATTTCCTGAATCCAAAGAGAAACAATAACCAGAAACTAACTTCCTGGAATCAATGTCTCCTGCCCAATCTGAGTCACAGTTCCCCACAAGAGAAGCTCCAAAACTATATGTGATGCCATAGTCAAGAGTTTTCTTCAAGTATCTGAGCACCCGCATCCCAGCCTTCCAATGACTCTCATGAGGTTTGTTTGAGAACCTGCTCAAAACACCAACAGCAAAATTGATATCTGGTCTGGTGTTACACAAGTAGATCTGACTGCCGACCAACCTCCTATACCTCCCAATGTCTGCTAATGCTGATGTATCCTCGACGGATAACTTTGCATTCACCTCCATAGGTGTAGCTATTTCCTTGCACTCGGTCATGCCAAATGCCTTCAAGATCTCCCATGCATACTTCTTCTGAGAGATGAAGATCTTTCCTAGCTCTTGCCAGACTTCAATCCCCAAACAATAGTGCAACAAGCCCAAGTCTGTCATTTCAAACTCAGAACTCAAAGCCTTTCGAGTTTGGTTGATCATATCTTCATAGTCACCTGTAATAAGAAGGTCGTCCACATATAGAACAATCACTACAGACTTTTTACCATCCCTGTAAACATACAGGTTAGCATCTGAGGCACATCTTTTGAAGTTTAGGTTTAAAAAGAACCTATCTATCCGCTGGCACCATGCTCTGGGGGCTTGTTTCAGCCCATACAATGCCTTCTTCAGTTTACACACTTTTTTCTCAGAATGGGGGGCCTCAAACCTAGTGGCTGAGCCACGTACACCTCCTCCTTGAGGTCACCATTTAAGAATGCTGACTTAACATCCATTTGGTACACTGGCCACTTCTTGTGGGGAGCCACTGCAAAGTACCGTGTGAATAGTGGTCATTCTGGCAATTGGGGCAAATGACTCTTGAAAATCAAACCCTTCAACTTGTGAAAATCCTTGGGCAACCAGTCTAGCTTTGTACTTTTCTAAGGTACCATCAGCCTTGTACTTTACCTTCCAGATCCACTTGGTGCCAATAACCTTCCACTTTGCTGGTCGATCCACTAGCTCCCAAGTGTCATTCTTCATTATGCTCTCATACTCCGCCTGCATAGCAGCCTTCCATGATGGATCTACAAGTGTTTCTTCTAAGTCAGTTGGCTCCTTTACTTCTCTCATAATCTCAACCATCAAGGCCATATTGACTATGTGAGCAGAAGCCCTCCTTTGCTCCTCTATTCTCTGAGACCTCCTTGGTCTGTCTGCCTTCTCCTCAACAGATGTAGGCATAGGATTATTGTGGTCATAGAGCTACTTCACCCAGCACGGCAATGGCTTTTCCGGTGGGGTGATGTCAGGTTGGTGAACTTTTTCCTCATCATCTGAAGATGATGCTTCCTCCTCCTTAAGGATAGGGATAGCTCTCGGGACAGGTTCATAGTGGACTACTTCTTCACTTGATGATAAAGTAAAAGAACTTGCCTTCTCATCCTCCACTGTATGCGGCTCCTCCTTGAACACCACATCACGGCTCGCGATGATCTTCTTTGCCTCTTGGTCATATAATTTGTAAGCCTTCTGCTCATCACTATAACCCAAGAAGATACATTTTCTGCTTTTTGGTTGTAACTTGTTTCTCTTCTCATCTAGAACATGTGCATAACATTCACATCCGAAAATTTTGAAATGTGAGACAGATGGTTTCTTACTAGTGTAAGCCTCATGAGGTGTTTTTCCCTTAAGATCCTTTGTATAGCTCCGATTTAGAATGTAGACTGCAGTATTAACAGCTTCAGCCCAAAAATGGTTAGGCAATCCCTTGCCCTTTAGCATGCATCTTGCCATCTCCACAATGGTGCGATTCCTGTGTTCCACAACACCGTTCTGCTGAGGTGTGTGAGGCATCGTCAATTGACGCTTGATCCCTTCGCTCTTGCAAAAGCCTTCAAACTCCTTTGAGTTGAACTCACCACCACCATCTGTTCTAAATTTCTTCACACTTTTCCCTGTTTCATTCTCAACAAGTATTAGCCATTCTTTAAACTTATCAAAAGCTTGAGCCTTATCACGAAGGAAGTACACCCACATCTTCCTACTGTAGTCGTCGACAATCAACATAAAATAAGAAGATCCCCCCAAGGCCTGTGTAGGCATCTTACCACACAAGTCAGCATGCACCAACTCTAGAGGAGCATGTGCTCTATTCTTGCTTTCTTGTGGAAATGCCTTTCTCTGTTGCTTGCCCATCATACAAGCTTCACATGGTTCCTTCAATTTAGTTATTGTAGGTAGGTGAGCAACCATACCTTGCTTTTGCATCTCCTTCAATACTGCAAATCCGATGTGTCCAAACCTTTCATGCCAAAGCTTACTTGTGCCCACTCCAGCGGTGGCTGTAAGAGCACTTAGCTCATACAGGTTGTTCCTTCTTTCTCCTTTGCCGACAATTGTGCCGGCACTATCAATAATTTCTGCACATGTCTTCTTGAACCTCACTTCATGACCAATATCAGTTATGGCAGCAAATAAGAGATTTCTCCTGATTTCAGGAACATACAACACATTTGAAAGCTTTTTGACTTCACCATTTGCAGCAACAAAAGAAATAGTACCTGTGCTCGCAACAAGGCATTTAGCATCATTTCCAACCGTCACAGTGATGGATTCTTGTAGAGGCTGCATAGAACTGTATAGACCTTTCTTGTTGGTCATGTGACAGGAGGCCCCACTATCCAACACCCATGAGTCAGTGGTGGATTCTTCTTGCGCCGAGGAGCACACTTCCTCAATGGTCGCCATGAATAATTCCAACTCTACTTCAGCCGTATTGGTTGTCTCTTTCCCTTTACTTTTAAGGGTACCATTCTTTTCATCTGCCTTCTTGACACGACAATCTGCAATTGCATGTCCTTTCTTCTTGCAGTAGAAGCACTCTCCTTGAAACTTCTTCTTGCCGCCCTTCTTCTTTTTATCACCATCATTTTTGGTGGAGGAAACACCTTTGCCTTTTGCATTGGCAGAGAATGCAGCATCTCCATTGTTGCTTCCTTCTTGGGCTTTCAGCCTCAATTCCTCCTCCATTAATAATGCACAAAACTCCTCAAAAGTCAAAGCTTGAGGTCTCACCTGAGTATTAAGGGCAGTTACTAGTCCATCAAACTTTTGTGGATAAATATGAAGACACCTCCGAGCTAGCTCTTCGCTAGTCTTTTGTATCCCAGCACCAGCCATCTGGTCGTGGAGATTCTTAATCCGAGTGATGAATGCTTCAACCATCTCTCCTTCAGCAAACTTCTCCGCTGCTAGTTAATTCTCCAAATTTTGAATCCTTGTTTGGTTTCGTGTTTCATACTGACTCCTTAGTACATTCCAAGCCTCTGGCGCTTTGATTATATGCTGAATCAAAGTCAAAACACTGTCAGAACAGCTTGTAACTAAGGCACGCAATGCATCTGCATTCCTTCGTTTCCAAGCTTGTAGAAGATCTGCATCCGGAGGAATCATCACACTAGGATTTGATGGGTCGGGGGTAGGCAGTGGTTCTACGTCAGTCCCCAACACAGTCTCCAGAAGCTCATAAGAATCAAGGATAGTTGTAATTTTGAACTTCCACAAGGTGTAGTTTGTACCATCTAACTTGCCTTCACTGAAGGTTGGTGGACGAATCCTCAGTGTTTGAATAGCCGGTACAGCAGCACCACCTCCTGCACTACTTCCTGATGCGCCAGAACCGCTTCCCGGAGTCGACATAGTTTCTCTTTACTGTTGAAGCCTTTGCCTCTTGCACACTCTCCGATCTCTAGAGCCCCTTGGGCTCTGATACCATGTAAAATATTACACGGTGCAGCGAACAGAATCTGAGAAAGAGATAGAGAGTACACAGCAGAAAAGAGGAGAATCAGTAAATTCTTTAACTCCAAACAACTGATACAAAGATGGCTGTGTCCACTCGTGCGCTTCCACTGTGTGAAGCTTAGATAGCGATCTAGACACAATATAGGTGAAGAGCTTAAGGCTAGCTGGAACAATAACTCTGACTGGGTGAAAGATGAGTGATAGATGGCTACGAAGGGGTTTAGCTTTTAAAGCCTGCGAAGGTCGTTAGGTCCGACCTACCATATGAGCCTCCACTAGTTGGCCAGGGAATATTCCCTTTACCATCGGGCCGGGGGCGCTACCCCTGGACCCCACAATAGGGGCCCCTTTTAACTCCCTTACACCGCAACTCGATGCAATGCGCCTTGAGTTGCTACCAGCTTAACCACTCCATCTAACCCAAAGATTAGACCCACAATAGTCACCTTTTTGCCATCCGGTCACATAGACCTCATCTGATATACAAGTTAGGACTCAACCAATGTCCGGGCTCACATTTGGCTTCTCCTCATAATGGGGGCCTTACAACTTTGAGCACCATGGATCATTGGTAGCACCTAATGAGGGTGGGGCATTGATCATATCTAACATCCCTCTCTTTCTCTCTTTCCCTATTATATTTAATATGTTTTACCTCTTTCTCTTGTTCCTTCTTTCCTTTTCTCTCTTCCTCTCCCTCTCTCACCCTCTCCCTCTCTTTCTCTCTTTCCCTATTATGTTTAATGTTTTTTCTCTCTTCCTATTCTTCTCTCATTTCCTCTCCCTCCCTCTCCCTCTCCCTCTCTTCCTCTCCCTCTCCCTCTTCCTCTCCCTTTCTCATTTCCTCTCCCTCCCTCTTCCTCTCCCTCTCTTTCTCTCTCATTTCCTCTCCCTCTCTCAATACACATGAACTTTAACAAAAACAAGTAAAAGAGAAAGAGAAAGAGAAAACACAAAAACAAAGCAAAAAGGAACAATGCACTCACCGTAAAGGCTCGAAGAAGGTTTTGGCAGCTCCTCTTCACGACAGCGGCTCCTCTTTGCCCTCCGTATACTTCCTTCTCTTCTTCTGAACCGCAACGGCAATGGTGAGAAGCTTTCCTTCTCCGTCTTTCTCTCTTTCTCTCCCTCTCCCTCTCAAATGCAAGATGTTTGCTCTCCCTTTCACTCTCTCTTTCATGTATGCACGCAAAATAATGTGCTTGGGTTTCGGCTTGCATTTTTTTCGTCTAAGTACCATCACTAATTGCATCACTATTTGTATCACATTTGCGACGCAAATAGTGACGCTGTTGTTTTGCGTCGAAAAGCACCGTCGCTATACCTCCATATCCTTGTAGTGAAAATGAATCCAATGTAGAGTTACTTAAACTAGACAGTAAAATTACATATGACAAGTTTAATTATGCAAGGGATGCCATTTCTCTTTGTTTTAACAAGGCAAAGGATACTGAGAAAGAGTTGGGGATTATTGATGAGAAGTTTAACAGTCTTCAGGACAACTTGGAATTTCCAATTATAGAATAGAGTAGTTAGAGTATATTAAAGAATTGCAAGATACAATGAGTCATCATCATCAATTAATATATGAAAGTAAACTAAGCTAGTGCTTGCATGATGAAAACCAATTGGTACTATTATCTCCAATTTTGTATGATACATTAATATGTTTGAGTTTGACTTTCATTTGATATTCATCTTTTTTGCGATTGGAGATTGAAGATTTTGATAACTTCTTGGGATGAGGCAAAGAGTCAAGAGATGGTGATAAAGAAACATGGCCTATATTGTGTATTAAGGCACTTACAAGGCTACTTGGTTTCTCTAGGGGGTTATAATATAATGCGCACAAGGTAATGCTTTTGGAGAAGATAGTAGTAATTAAGATATTTCTTTATGGTCCCGGTTTCTCTACTTCTAGAGCAGAATACTTTTTGGTCCTCTCGCCTTATGCTTTGGCAGCAAATTGAACTCATATAAAATCCATAGTTGGCTACAAGAGAAGAAAATTTCTATGTTATAGAGGAAAGATCCCTAAGGGGGGAGAAGATGTAAAAGCTCTTGAGAGCTAGCTTTGTATTTTTCTATCTTTAAAAATACTTTGAATTCTTAGGTTTCATTGTCATCTTTAGTATTCATTCTTTGAAACTATCATTAAAAAAACCAATTGAATAGCTCCTCAAGAGCATTACTTTTGGTAATTTCTCCTCCATGTCTTGAGCTTCATTAAAAACTTGTATGTGCTTGATAGTGAGATTTTTCCATGCCTTGGCCACTATAAGTTGCTAGTGGACCTTGCTCCTCCACAAAGTAAGGTCCATGGATATTAAGGATGTGCTACAATACAAGAGAGGTTATAATCATTTTATACCATTGAAATTTTTATCAAGGAAAAGTTGGATTAAATATTATCTCTCTTACCAAATAAAATGTGATTTTCTCCCCATGCCTCCTTTATTGCTTGAACAAGATTTGTAATTGAACATTTGAACTCTTCTAGATAGGTGTATGTTGTCTTTTGTTGCTTGAGGAGCTTTAGAAATACATCAAGGTGTCTCCAAACCTCCATCCTTAGAAATGCAAGCTAATGTGTGCTTGCAACGTTTGTCATTATCCCACATAGCTCTCTCCAATACTCCTAAGTAATACTCACATGTTTTCATGTATGGTTTTCTAAAAAGCGTCTGGCTTTTGAGCCTCCCATAGAGACATCAGCCAAGATATCTCTTGTTTTTCCTGAAAGTATTGGATCTTTTCTCAAGTGAACTTGATCCCTATGAAAACCCATTTTCGAGAGTAGTGCCTCACATTTATAAATACACTCATTTGATAAAGACACAGGCTTAATCGAGAATGCATCGTTAAGATGCAACTTGAGAAGTTTGTCAATTATTATAATCTCTGCATGTAAAGTACAAATATGAATATTTATAAAAGGAATTGAAAGAATGGGATCCTATATGTCTTGTATGTTCTTAAACTTACTCAAATCTATAGATTCTCTAGTTGGGGCTCTTCTTGGAGGGTGCAAGTTGCTCCAATCTTTAGACCCAATAGTTTTCATGCAATAAACACAATGATATTTTACATTTTTTCCATTGCATATTCCAAGCACATATTTAATAGTTTTTAATTCGATGCTCATATGTCATTCCACATTAAAACTACCAATCAACCATTTCAATGTTTGATGATTCCCAATTGGTACCTGAGTTGCACCAACCCACCAAATCTCCGCGTCTCAAACTAGAACTTATACATTGATGCTTGACCCCCACCACTGTTGTAGTCCAATACTCTATTCATGATGCAAATACCGACTCTTTCCATATTTTTTCCTTGTTGAATCTATGCTTCATCTAGCTTTAAAGCAAACTTCAAAACACCATGGCATTCCTCTATTGTGAGTTTATACATGTGGACCATTGCAATCTATGCTCTTCTTAGATCAACCCATATATTGTTAAATGCATTGTATTCAAAAATAGATTTTCTTTTTGACTTTTTGTATGGCACAAACCCTTCAATATGAATGTTTTCCACAAAAACATGCAGAATTTTGTGATTCATAGCAATCCTTGCAACTGATACTACAAGGGCCCAAGGCAATCCAAATACACTTATTCTATTATATTTAAGGTTTTAAACCATAATCTAGAGATAGCATGATAACATTTTTGGCTAATATCCACAGTATTACATGTCTCTACAATTTCATTGGGTTTTATTGTGTCGTTTAAGTCCTTTACCAATTCTTCAAGAGTTGGGCCTCTCAAATCCACATTTTGAGGTGACTTAAGAATCCTCAAAATATCTTTCTTATTTGTGGTCTCTTTTAAAAGATTGATTCTCTCCTCACTCTCTCATATATTAATGCCCGATATGTTAGAGGCATATTTCTTTGCAAGATTTAGTCTTCTTTTCTTTACTCTCTCATAGAAGTTTAGTACTCGATTATGTATACTTCTTCAAGATGTATAAATCAAATCTAGTTGAATGGTAAGTTTGTACTGGCATGTGCACAATCTATGTTACTTGAAGAGGTATTGCTAAAAATTTTAATTAATCAACCACAAATGAATCTCAGATTGATAAGAAAGTAAGCACAAAGAAGAGAATGGTGAAAGAGAATCATCTATGAATAGAAGATACGAGAGCAAATGAACGTGATTTTAGTGCAAATATCTTGAAAATACAAGAACTCTCAAGTTTCAAGACCAAAATGGCCAAAAAGGTGAACCTGATATAAATTAAAAGATAAGGGTAATTAATAGTTGACCCCTTCAACAAACCAAATTTTCTCCCATTAATCACATCTGAGTAGCCAAATTTGGCAATTTTATTCTTCCAAAATCTCAAATAAGTAGCAATTTATACACTTTCTTACAAGTGCCTTTTTGGAAGAGTTTTTGGTCTTAATGTGCATGTGTCAATGACATGTGCTATTTCGAGAAGAATATGTGCATGTGTCAATGATTGTGTGCTATTTTGATGAGACTATGAGACTATGGAGACATGCCCGAAGTGTGGTCCTCATAGGTATCAACAGGACTTCCAAGGACAAACCATCCCTCAAAAGGTTATCATACACTTTTCACTTATACTACATACACATCACATGTTCCGCACATCAAGCATGGCGCGCACTTGACAACATGGCATATGCAAAATGGATCCATAGATAGAGTCCAGTGAATACCAATAGATTCATGAGCATAGAATTACATTGACTCCACCTTTTTAGGCTTTGTACGAGAGCCAAGGAATCTTCAGCTCAGTCTTGCTATGGATGTCATGAATCCATTTGGTCTCTACTTACTTTCTTACAATGTGTGGCCAGAAGTCCTTGTGAACTACAACATCATGGCATGGCTTTCTACAAAGAAAGGACACCTATGTTGAGATTCAAGCTCATGATCTGACACCGACTCACCTTGCCAGATGTATTCTTAGTTGTCGTCATATGTCATGTGTGTCCAATAAATGAGTGAAAGACTCAACTGTAGTTAGTGACATAGTCAGTTTAGTAGACTAGGTTGTTTAGTGTGCATGAATAGACTTTAGTCTATGAATTATGAATAATGAAGAGAAGAACATCATTGAATAATGATTGCTCTTTCATTGACAATAAGAGGATTTGTCTTCATGTTGTTATAGTTTCTATGCATCTGTTGATGCCTATTTAGACTCATCTTGATACCCAAATGTTGTGTTAGTGGTCTAGGATAATTTTGAGCTATTTTGGGGCTGCACTGACCTCACTTTGACTGTATTTTTACTACTATAATACATTATATAGCTAGCAAACATCTTGACAAGGTTCCCATAAAGCAGTTCGCTACTTTCTAAGTACTCTAACTAGATGTATTGACTCTATAGATATAATGTATGCATATGGAAATGTCTATAGGCTATTGTGGACTATAAATTCTCTAAATCTAGATTGATTTCACTACTAGTTATGCAGTGGGTTGGCTATCTATAGCATGTCAAGAGCTTATCTGGCATTATTATTGCCTGAAACTATTGTTTAAGCTTGTATGTATATGCATTGAAACCCATGGGTTATGAATATGTTGGAGATGGTTTGAGGCTAGTTTAAGCTAGAAATACTTCTTTTTGTGCAGAGGATTTATGGTTGGTTAAACACAGACTATTGTTTGTCATAAGTGATTGGCAAATGCCTACATCAACTGTATGCTATCTACTTGGAATGCCACTGTTTCTAGATGTTTTGCTACATGTTTGGGGATGTTTTTGACATGTCTATGAGCTGAGATACCCTAATTATTACTAAAAATTATTGTTATATGTTCTTGGATTGAAACTGTCATAAAAACTGAGTGGTTTGCAGGAAGTCATGTACTTACAAGTGGTATATGGCACTAAATACTATAATTATAGATATGGCAAATGCTCAAGGCACTGACAATATTACTCAAACTGTGGAAGAGAAGCTTGATAATAAAAACTTTTCTTTGTGGAAGTTCAGGATGCAAAATTTCTTGATTGGAAAAGGCTACTAGGATTTATGCATAGGATTTGAAGAAAAACTTGAATTACCTGAACAGAATCTAACTCATAATCAGTGAAGAGCTCAACGACAGTAGTTGGAAAGAGCAAGCAAAGTGTTACCCTAGTTCTCTTTATGCATTTCTAATGCAATGGCTATGAAAATTACAAGTTGTCAATCCCCAAAGGATGCTTGGGTTATTCTCATGAAGAATTATGGCAATGTTACTCATGCAAGGAAGATAGAGCTAAAGCAATAGTTTAATAATATGTCTAGAAATGGCAAGAGCATCCAAGCTTATATGATAGAGATAAAAACCATAGCAGACGAGCTTGCTACTATTGGTTCTAAAGTGTCAAAGGTCAACATGATTGCAATTCCATTGAATAAATTAGGCAATGAGTATAAGTCATTTGATACATCCATATTTGTGAGAGCAGAATCTCCTGATTGGGATGAGTTGCTTGCTCTATTGCTGCATGGAGGAAGTTAAACTTGGATTGAACACTAGTTCCAGTACCTCTTAGGTAGGAAGAGATACTATACTTTACTCTAGTCAACATTCTAGATGTGGTAGAGGCCGTGGATCTTTTCGAGGTCGAGGGGATACTCTAAATGCACATGGATAGCAACAGCAAAATGCATAGCATAGTTCTAATGCACAAGGTCAACACAGATCTAGAGCCTTTCGAGGTAGGAGGAGATCACCTAGAGGCATAGGTGGCTCATGGCAATCACATAATCAATCTAACAAGGATAAAGACTGTCACTATTGTGGTAGATATGGACACATAGTGAAGGATTGTCATAAAAAGCAAACAAATATGAAGGCAAAAGGTAAATAGCATGGAAATTATGCATCTTCTAGTGGTACACAGGATGATCACGGAGATAGAGTGTTTGCTATGTAGCATGTTTCTAAGAATATGCCTAAGCTAGACAAGGAAGAAAAGTGGTATATGGACTCAAAAGCATCTAATCACATGGCTCTACACAGTGAATGGTTTGATGAGTTAGTAGCAGGATCTCATGGATATGTTTTCACCGGTGATGACACACAACATGATATTCATCATACAAGTGTGGTTCCCCTAATTATTCATGATGGTAGGAAAAAGAGTTCACATGATGCATTACATGTACCTTCAATCACTAAGAACCTATTATATGTTGGTCAGATGGAAGAATAGAATTTACAGGTAAGGTTTAACAAGAATGGTTGCTTTATTGAAGAATATGGAAATGGATGTAAATTGACTGCTAGAGGCAGAAGAGATGGCAAGATGTTCACACTTGATGCATCTATTCTTCAGTTGAAAGCAGTCGTGTTTGCCCATGATAGTGGAGCAGTTTGAGATGTAGAAATCTGGCACAAACACATTCCTCGTGTAAATATTCAAAGGCTTAAAAATGTGCAATAGAAGCAGGTTATACTTGGCTTGACAAAGTTCAAGTACAATTATTTAGGACATGTTTGTTCCACCTATCAATTTGGAAAATAGATAGGTTTTCCATTTATATGGCATATCAAAAATATTCTTGAGCTTTTCAATTGATACATACAGATGTATGGGTCCATCCCATAATGCCTCTTTTGGTGGTGCCAAATACTATGTATCGTTCATTGATGATTTCAGCAAGTATGCATGGGTGTACATTTTGAAACACAAGGATGAGATACTTTATGTATTCAAGGATTTTTTAAAACATGTTGAAAATAAGTTTAGTTGCTACATTTTTTGTCTGAGGTCTGATGGAGATGGAGAATATGTTTCTAAAACGTTTGACATGTACTTAACCAAATATGGCATAAAAAGGCAACTCACATGTAGTTACACACCTCAACAAAATGGCATGGTTGAGAAAAAGAATCATGCCATTATGGAAGCTTCTAGGGAAATTCTCAATGAAAAGAATATGTCAAATGGATATTGGGCTAAAGCAATGGTTACTACAGTCTATGTAGTAAATCAAATACTTATAGTAGTTGGAATTCATGATTTGACGCCGTATGATGTATAAGCACAAACCTAACATCATCCACCTTAAAGTGTTTGATTGCATTGCTTATGTTCATGTGCCCGATGAAAAGAGAAGGAAATTAGACCCCAAGGTAGTAAAGAGCATCTTTCTTGGATATGCACAAGACAAAAAGGCCTAGAAGTGCTACAATCCTTCTACTCGAGAGATTTTGATCAGTAGAGATGTAGTTTTGATGAGCTGGCCTCCTGGTATAGTGCTCCAAATGTAGTGCTTTTTGATGCATCGACCAGTTCTCCTCATGTTGAAAATTACCCTTCTAGGTAATGGCTCATCTACTATTAGTCCTTAGATAGGAAGGTTGTACAGTTATGATGTTGGATCCACTGACATGGATATGACACGGATATGTCAATGAGGGGGAGATTGAATAAAGGTAAGGAAAATTTTCCTGATGATGTTAATATCCCACTTACATGTGGATATGACTCACCTGGCAGTGACAGCCTTGATAGTGAATTGGGCATACCATCGGTTATGATGCGTGGTGTAAGGCAAAGCACATACGTGTCGTCTCATGAGAGGTAGTCATATAATGAACCACAACTAAGAATATCTGAAAGTATCAGAAAACTAGTTGATAGGCTAACATACAGTGGGTATCCAGTCAGACATTATGCATATATGACCAAAGTGTCAGGCAATAGAGAGCCTATGAAATTTAGTGAGGCAGTTAGAGATAAAAACTAGTGTGCTACCAGGGTGAGGAATATGCAACATTGACTAAAAATAACACATGGGAATTGGTCAAGGGAAAAGTAGCCATTGGGTTTACAAAGTGAAGTATAAGACCGATGGTACACTGGAAAGGTATAAAGTCTGATTGATTGCAAAGGGATATGCACAACAATATGGATTGGACTATGAGGAAACTTTTAGCCCAATTGCCAAGATGGAAATAGTGAGAGAACTAATTGCATTAGCGGCTTCAAAGGGATGGAAGCTTTAGCAAATGGACATGAAAAATGCCTTTCTAAATAGTGACTTGGTTGAGGAGATTTACATGGAACAGTCTAAGGGATATGTACACCCTGAGGGATATGTACACCTTGACTATCTCAAACATGTGTGCAGGCTAAAAAAGGCCTTATATGGGCTAAAACAAGCATTAAGAGCATGGAATGTTTACATTAGCAAGTATTTGTAGCATCTTGGTTTTTAAATGGGTCATGCAAACTACAGCTTGTTTACGAAGAATACAAAAAATGGTTACGGTTTTTCTGGTGGGTTATGCATGATCTGATCTTCACTGGAGATGATGATCATGGGATTGCTAAAATTAAAGCAACGTTCCAGGCTAAGTTCGAGGTGAAAGATCTTGGAGAATTGAAGTACTTTCTTGGGATTGAGGTTATGTCTACACCTCCTCGTATATGGCTGCTCCAAAAAGAGTATGCTCATGATATGCTACTGAAATATAGGATGATGGAGTGTAAATCCATGGAAACCCCATAGGATCAGAATGTCAAACTTGCAATTGATGTTGGAAATGAAAGAGATAATGTCGTAAGCCACATTTAGATACTATCATGAGAATTATGCAATACGTCAAGGGTACTGCTAAGTGACTATTGATTGTTTTATGAGCATGGGAAATCACTTAACTTGATAGGTTATATAGATGTTGATTAGGCTCATTGTGTCTATGATAGAAGGTCAACCATTAGTTATTCTTTTAGCTTGGGTAGCCATATGATCCACTAGAGTAGTAAGAAATAGTCAACTATTGCATTCTCTAGCACAGACACAAAATACAAGGGTGCAACCTTAGCAGCTTGCGAAGCAATTTGGCTTCTGAAACTACTACATGACTTGGGTATTCAATTGGACAACAAAGTCACATTGAATTGTGACACTCTTAGTAGCATGATGCTAGCTAGCAACCATGTCTATCATGCAAGATCTAAACACATATAGGCTCATTACCATTTCATTAAGGAGATGGTACTTACTGGATAGATTGATCTACTTCATGTGAAGACAAAAGACCAAGTAGCAAACATGTTTACCAAATCACTTGGTAGAGATAAGTTTGTTCATAGCTACTTGGAGTATATCAATTAGTTTGAGCTTGAGGGGGAGTGTTGAGATTCAAGCTCATGATCACCAATACCGACTACTCTACATTGACAACCATAGTCTTACCTATTGTTATCTATCATGTGTATCCAATAAATGACTCGGAGACTCAACTGTAGTAAGTGACATAGTTAGTTAGTAGACTAGATTGTTAAGCGTGTGTGACTAGGCTTTAGTCTATGAGTTATGAATAATGAAGAGAAGAATAAGAGAATACTCTACTCTCTATGTGGGTTTCTAATGTCTGTGTCTTTCTCTCTCCCTCTAAAACTTTGACAACCTAATCCTTAGCTTGCTCATTCTTGGGTGCTATAAAGTCAAGAATATAGATTTCTATCTCCATCCATTAGTTGATGAGCTCAAGATTTTGTGGCAGGAGGGGATTTCGATGGAGGGGATTTCAATTGTGTGGACCACAGTAACTCCCGAAGGTCATGGACTATGAAGAATATGGTATATCAGGGACACACTACTTTCTTACCAAAGGGCCATGAATTGAGGACAAGTTTTTTTAGACAACCTCTAACACAAATGAATGCCCAAAGCTAGTATGAGTGGAAAACGGTCCATGAGAAGTCACTTCCAAGAGGAATGCAATAGTTCTGTAATATTTCCATGCAATAGAAGTTAGTTGGTTAGTTCGAAAGTTAGTTACTCAATTAATAAGTTAGTAAGATTACTAACTAAAGACTAACTAAGGTAAAAACTAACTAACGTTAATAGCTAATAATTTTTATTTAATTAAAAATATATATTTTCAAAAAAATGAGAGTCGTAAATTTGATATCTTTCTCAGATTGATAAGGACCGTAGCCACCCTTCATGGAAATTACAACGTGAATGAGACTTATGAGCCATATTAATCACTAGTATTAATATGTATAGTATGGATGGTCCAAAAATATTAGATTTTGGTCAAAACTAGCATATTCTAGATATTTTAGATATTATCCTAAAAAGAAAGAACTAGATGTCATCTAAAACAAAAGAAAAGTGATGTTTTAGTTAGTTTTAGATATTTTATAAAAAGAAAAGTGATTGGCAAAATTACACATGCCATGATTGCAGTCTACAAGCAGTAGACAGCACTTCGAACAAAGAAAAGAAGGAGTGGATTGAGAGCTTTCTAAGCAAGTATCTTGGAATTTTACCCCTCTTTTGGAGCCAATGGAACCATTAGATTTATGAGTTAAGCATCAGATCACTGAGTTTTCCAAGAGTCCCTCCACCAAGAACTCATGTTCTCAATCTCATCCCCTCGTCTCTAATTCATTATAAATATGAGGCATGGGGAGGCACAAAAGAGGATAAGGAGACCTCGAGAGGGTGTGAGAGAGAGGTAGAGAGAAGGATATCCCTCCAAGAGATTGTGAGAGAGATCTTGAGAGAGAGAGAGAGAGAGAGAGAAGAGTTACCCCCTCGAGAGGCTGCACAATTTTCTCTATCTCGATCCTCAACTTAGCCATCTTCTCTTACGCTCTCCCATCTCGAATCTATTCCACCTTCTTAATCTCTTGAGTCTACTTTTTGCTAACAATGGCATCCAAGTGAAAAATGTCACGTGTGGATGGCAATCCTACAACCAGCAATGAAGCTTTGGGTGAAGGCATCACTGTCAATCCAATTGCGGTACCGATCATAAGTAATGTATTTCCAAATTGATAGATGCTTGTTTTGATTCTCGCATGAGATACATTAGGCTCCATACTATGATGAATGAGAATAGGTCATGGGAAGGGATAGGCCTCTTCTCACATATTTGAAAGATGGAGTTTGCAAAGTGTATGTATTAAGGGAATTTAATTGCACTTAGTTGTGTATGGCTTATTCATTGATACAGCAATTGGCCAGGGGTTATGAATAGCATAATGGTAAAAAGCATAACATTAAGAATTGTGCATGCAAGTATTAAGTAAATTTTTCATAGAATCGCTCTTTGATCCCAAGGAGGAGAGTGAAATTGCAATGAATTATTATCGCATCTATTCTTGTATTGTATGGGAAAAATACAATTATTTTTGTTGGTTGATTAAACAACACCCTAAATATTTTTCTTTCAATCAACTGATTGTTGCATTGTGATTTGGATAAATATTCCAACGCTTGTGTTGATGGCAAATGTATGGCAGGGGTCTATCATGACAAGTTGCCATGGGAATAAAGGAATGTTTTTCTAGAAGATGATATTAGGATGATTTTCTTAATTATGCTTGATTCTTAATTGGTTAATTAAGAAAGGATATTTGCATGAGTGGATCATCTCCAAGATCACACAGCAGATTACCCCAAGAGGGCACTACTTGATTCATGGGCCGAAGGTTGAGTGGTGAAAAGGCCAACCACGGAATTGGCATCTCACTCCTAGACCGCTTGTGGGTCAGGTGGAGCTCTGGACACCCCTTGCCTATCCAAAATGGAGTTGGAAATCCCTATGATCCCAAAATTTGGGATATTGGAAGATCTTATTCTAGATAAATGATGGAAATTTTGGTGCCATGTGATTTGGATCAGGTACTTCTGTTGGACAAAAGGGATACATAATTCTCTCGTATGGGCAGGAGACAAAGATTAACTTGAAGATAAGTTAAGGAACCTTTTTTTTCAAAAGGACTGCTTGTTTTATTTTCGTGTATGCTGTAAATTATGTGAACAAACCTTGTTTCCTAAAAGGCTTAACTAATGAAGCTAATTTTAAATGTCGCACATAAATATGGTAGGACCGAATTAGAAAACTAAAGCTATCAAGGGAATCGGGTGGATGGAATTCCCGACGAGTCCATCCTATAGCAGGGTGGTCTGAGAGAATGGGAGGCTTCTCACAATGATTTATCGCCATTGGACTTTAGGTATTGTTAAGTTAGAACCTAATTCATGCCATTTTAGGGGACCTAAATGGGACTTTGCCCTATGGACAAAGAGGTTGAGCGAGCATCCCTCTCGTTTCCTATTCTCTTTGAACCAAGTGTGGTATGGATTTGCTTTGGATTGGGTATGTCTGCGTAAAGTATGCCTTAGCAACCCAGATTTTAGGTTGATCCTAATAGGTTGGTCTTGAACATTTCATTGTGAGGCGGACTCAAAAAACCCCATGACATTCCATGGGAGTGTTGGGCGGCCTCGCTTAGACTTGTCTCCTAATAGACCATTAAAAACATGCCGAGACAACTGATAGGCGGGCACATTACAAGTTCTCAATTTTCTATGAGTTTCCATATTACACCCACTTACATATGAACCATTTGGTGGATCCCATTTACATTTTAAAGAATGTGGATAGCTTATCATGGTACCATGTCACACGAAAGAGAGACACTATAGAGGCAGGATGGATTTTAAGAAGGTAGGCAAGATGGAGGTGCTTTGTTGGCCACAATTGATGGCCATAGTTGAGCTTTGATGGTTTGTGCTCCTTGGGTCTTTTCCACTAAAGAAGAGCACATTCTAAAGCAAATTATCACATATATCCGCACCTTGATGGATATGATAGGTTCTCTCAAGTCTACTTTTTCTAAAGATGACCAACTAATAAGACTAAGATCCCATGATTAGCACAAGATATGCCAAGTTTGTCTCGACCTTGATAGTAAGTACAATTAGTATTTCACTATTTTTTATCAATTTGATATTTTTAATGCTTTAAATTTCTTGTAATTTGTACTACCGATCGTGATTACAGGATGTCTTGCTCCAAAGATATATTTTCCAATTTATAAGTTGTCAAATTTATTATAATGGATCTCATAAAAGGAGATCAAGATATTATCTATTGAATACACAAGGTAAGGAGCATTAGATATAGTCTATCTCTTTGAGAAGTATCCATCCATGAGCATTCTCACGATACAAACTCACCTCCTAGTACATCTTATGGATGAAGTGGATATTGCATAACCCATCCATACCCGATGGATGTTCTTCTTGGAGCGCTTCATGAAAATCATAAAGGGCTTTTTGCAACAACAAGCTCATCCAAAAGGTAGCATGGCTAAAGGTTGGCTAGCATCAAAGGCACTAGTGCATATTTCAGAGTGGCTACTGACAATGGATTTAGATAATAATAGTATGCTATGAATGCTAAAGGACAATGATAGACTAAAAGAAGGTGTGCTAGTTGGAAATGGGATAGAAAAGAGGATGGATGTTGCCATGGAGGAGAAAGTGAATCATTTTTGTATGTTATACTATGTATCCATGGAGAAGTGGCTCAGTAGGTATGAGCAAGCCAAAATGGAGCGGAAGGGAGCACTATGAGAATTTTGGTGTAGCACATGCCATCAACCAGTGTGAGAAGGAGAGTGAGCTGCCAGTTGCTGTGAGAAGGGTGAAAGGAGAGAGAGAGAGAGAGAGAGAGCTGATCGTGTGCTGCGCCATGGTGGGAGAGCGGTGGTGGTCGCCACCAGATCAAGTGTCGTGATGTGTTGTACGGGCCCGATTGGTCATCAGCCATCCATCCTTACACGCCACCATTTTCTAGCGCAGCCCCTCCTCTTCCTCTTGGATTTTTCCTAGTCCACGTCAATTTGTTTACCCCCCCAGAAGCTTCCTGGAAGCTTCTTGAGAAGCTTCTAAGGGGGGGGCTCTTCTAAGCCCCCTTCCCATGGAGCCCTTAAGGCCCTCCCGTGGATCCCTTAAGCCCCTCCCGTGGAGCCCTTAACCCCCCTTCCTGTGCAGCCTTAAGCCCTTCCCATGGAGCCCTTAAGCCCTTCCCGTGGAGCCCTTAAGCCCTTCCCGTGGAGCCTTATAAAACCCTTCCCATGGATGGAATCCCCAAAAAGAACTAAGGCTTCAAAAACCCTTATTACCTTTTTCCCCTCCCCCGTGCTTAAATTTATAAGCCCCCTTCTTGTGTTTTTTTGAAACCCCGTGTTTCACCCAACCTCGTGTCCCTTTTTTTCTTACACACCCTTTTCCCTCCCCTGTGCTATAAGCCCTTCACCCTTCACCTTTCCCCTTTCACCCCGGATTTAAATCCCTAAGCCTTTACTACTCTGTGTCCTAAAACATCTCCAAGAATCCCCCTTCCTATACCTTTTACTCCCAAGCCCAAAGATCTCCCAAGGCCCCTTCATATGTTTTTTAAAACCACACTCACACACACCTTTTTCACCACGTATAAATCCCTATAGGGCCTTTTCTTTTAGGCTTTGTAAACCTTTCCCTCTCCGAAGAAGCTAAGACCTTAAAGGTCTTGTTACCCCTTTCTCGTGGTTAATCCCTTAAGGATTCCTTGACTCGAAAGAGAGAAGAAGAATATTGAAGCGACCATGAATTCCGAAAAGGAGTGTAAAGATGCTTTCACATTCGAAGGATTACAACTGCGATGCCGCCTAAGAAAGTCCAAGGAGTAGCTGCGGGAGGGTCATCTCCCGGTATCCATGTGGATACCTCACCCCAAAACCAGGTTTTTCCTTCTTAATTTTATATCAGTTTTAATTCAATCATGCAGGATGAATTGTTAGGGATAATATATATTTTGTCCTAGTTATTTACAATGAAGGAATTTAGTTTAATTGAACATGCAAAATGGATAAAGTATAAACATTGTTTTCCTTCAAATAGCATTATGCACTGAAACAAAATATGAGCAAGATTATTTACCCACTAAAGTAGTATACTTCAGTTAAGTTTGGAAGATGTAAACTGCATCTTGCACTATTAACCCCTATTCTTTTTACAACGAATCACCATGGAAGGTGCAATTCATGAAAGGTTTCTTACGTTGATTAAACTCTAGGAAGTTATCATTGCTAACTGCATAACTTAGCAAGGAAAAGATTGCTTATTTGATGAGTTTTGTTCGCAAGGAAAAAAGGAAGATTAATTGAATTTACCTAACCTCAAATCGATAAAGTTTAGGATTGAAAAATCAATTGACACATAGATAACAAATCGTGCCGAGGTGATCTCGATATTACCTTCTAAAAGTTAACCAAATTAATATAAACTTAGAAATACCTATGCTGCAAAATATGCATTGGGAATGATTTAAAATCCAAGAAACATTTATACCTTAAATACTTGCCCACCGTCCCTGATTGTAGGGTCAATAAATCGTTAACGTAAAAGAACTAGGGTTTGTCCCTGAGGTTCTTAAAGAAAATAATAAAAGGAGACCCTAGGTCTGACAAACGTCAGCTTAAAGAAACTGAAACAGATTGTTTCATCACATATTACGATGCAGGACTGGAAAGCACGAAGTCATATGGTCTTGTGATTGATTCACAAGAAGAAAGGTTGAATACCCTCAACAAGGATGGCGGATCCTTACGCAAGTTATCTTGCAAAAAGGATGTATTCTTTGATATCCTTCTAAGTAAGGAAGGTTAAAAATCGGAAACTAAAATATCCAATGAACTTTAAGGTTTGACCAAGTTGGGTTAATAGGGTATGCCCTAACCCAGAATATAAGGGACCTTGCCAAGTTGCAAGACACCCTGGATCGAGTGCTGGATGCATTCGAAAGGAAAGAATCATTCCTTAGTAGTTTGCCAACAACAAGATCGATTAATGGAAATGTTTGTGCTTGCTAGAGATTTTAGAGCACTGTTTGATTTATGAATTACAAATTAAATAAATATCTATACTTCAGGTTGAAGGCCTGAAGGGAGAGGCAGCTTCAGTTACCCCCGACTGCCTGCCTGACCCTAACCAAGGGGGTTGTTGACCACGCCGGGAACGTGGACCGAACCCGCCACGAGAGGTCTCTTCGTTGAGCACTACTTCAAGCAGGAGGACGCTTGGGTGCCAAGGGGGGCTCTGGTTGTAAATCCCTCGCCTTTCGGATCCTGCACAAGAGGCTAACGTGACTCGGGATTGGATCTCGAGGCCCACATACTAGTCTACGGGCGAAAACTTGGAATAGTAATCCATGTGGATTGCTGGATAGCCTTTGGGATGATTGTGGACAAGCCTACGGGCAGAATTCCTTGTAATTCAAAGATAAATATGATGACATGTTAATAAAGAACTTGTCTGATATTGTTTTTCTATGTCACGTGATAAGATTATGTGAAGGAACCAGTGCTTAACGGTTTAATTAAAGAAGCTGATTGTTACATGTCCAATTAATGTGTTAGATAATTACATAACTAAAACAAACCGAGGAAAGTGCGGAGGATGGGCCATGGGTCCGTTCTACGGTTGGGTGGTCCTGGTTGGCCGAAAACTTTTCTCAAATCTCGAAGAATAGTGGGATGATCGTCAAAGGACACGAACAACAAAAGCGTTGACTTAGAGTTATGTCTTAACCGATTTACGTTGTTTTAGGGGAACAAAATGGGACTATGCCTTATGGCAGAGAGGTTGAGCTTTGCATCCCTCTCGTTTCCCATTCTCTTTGAACCAAGTGTGGCGTGAATCCGCTTTGGACCTGGCATTTCTACGTAAAGTAGTTCGCTTGGGTCCGATGCTAGTTGCTGTTAGGAAATGACCAATCAGGAAAACCCAAATTCCGGTCGATCCTAAGTGGGAATAGCCAGAATACTTCCTCTACGTGGCAGATGCAGAAAGCCCTAGATCGCAAACCCCGTACCATTCCATGGGAGTGCCGGGCGTAACATTCCATGGGAGTGCCGGGCGGAGCTTTCTAGACATCCTTTCCGATGGACTGCTAAGACATGTCCTGGATGATACTAGTGGACACGTTACAGTTGGTATCAGAGCCGACCAATAACGGAATTGTTTTTATGAAATCTCAAAGAAATAAAGTAAAGCAATTGTTGATGTCCAAACATTTCCTTACCTTCAATGCTGTCTTGCAGAATTACGAAGCGTGGAACAAGTTTCTGGTATTTCGAGTCATGTTTATGACTACAATGCATTCTCTGCTTTATCGATAAAGGGTTGAGATGATGAACATCCTAGAGCAGATTTATAATCCATCACCTTTGTACATGGAACGAAGATGGACGGGTGCTTCAGGAATCTACTATATAGCCGCCCACCGATTCGGTTATCTACAGACCAACCTAAAGAGGATCAAGTGGTTGGAAGACCTGAAAGTTGTGAAGCTGTTCATTTTTGTGGAAGCTCACGTAAATTCGACTTTACATATTCAAGGTCGGAGGGTTAAGATGAACTCATATGTATATGAGGAAGTAACTCGTGTAATCCCCGCTGACAGGATTAAAGTGTTGGGCCGCCACGAGAAGTATGGATTCCAACGGAAAGGATATCCTGAACTTCCAATGACTTACCGATTCCTAAAGATCAATGACCCAAAACCTTACTATTACACAGTTCCTGTAGATAAATGCAATACAACGTTGTTCTCCCCAAACTAAATGTAACAATTGGCTTATTATCACATGAAATGTTGTATTCGAAAGGGCTATGCCCATATAAATACAAATAAAGACTTCTTTTTATCAATGCATGGCTGTGCATAAGAGTTGATAAAAAGTTAAGTAGCTACATAGTTTACGAGATAGCTGAATTAAAGATAAGCTAACGTCGATTATCATATAATAACGTTAAGAAAACCTTTATTCAGGCACAACCCCAGGTACAGGTTCCTAATTTGCCTCCTACATCAAGTATTGCTGTGATCCAGGAGAAGAAGTTCCTTCTCAAGCAGATTAAGCCACCCGAGTTTGACGAGAGAGGTAGATTCGTTCAGGCTGATGCTGAAATTTGGATTGAATCCATGGAGGATTACTTTGAAGCATCCGGTACTGCACCCGCCAATCAGGCTATGCTCGCCAAGTTAAAACTCACCGGCGAAGCCAAACTTTGGTGGAAGCAATGGTGCAGGGATCAAGGGATCGCAGAGGGATCCGTTACCTAGGAGAAGCTGAAGAAAGCCGTGCAAGGTAGATACTTACCACCTGCATATCGCACATAGAAAATGAACGAGTTCTACGAGCTAAAATAGCTAGGACTCACTCTTGACGCATACTACTCTAAATTCGTCTCACTTTTAAAGTATGCCCCACAGATGGACATGACACAGCAGGTGTCCGAATTTTGTGCAGGTTTAAATCCACCAGTAAATACCCGTCTCAAATCTATGGGTCCATCAGATCTTCAGGATGCACTCATTCGAGTGGCGCCTATAATTCAGGAGGTACAAGCTAGACCAAGGGGTAACAAAACTTGGTCCTATAATGACCCGAACAGAGGAGCATTCAAACCTCAAATGAAGAGAGTTCAAGGTCATAATCAGGGACAAAGAAAGAAAGCAAGGACAAATAATGTCAACAACTTTGTTCCTACTCAAAGTAATGGCTCAAACCTCCATTTTTTCCACTACAACGAACCTGGTCACTTCAAGGGGCAATGTCCCAAGCTTGGTGGAGGACATCGCCAAGCGCCTTTCCAAGGAACAAGCCGTGGTCAAGGAGTCGCTACCCGAGGAAGAGGAAGAACCGCCTGCATTGCCAATAGGCAAAGATGCGAAGAAGAAGAAGAGAAAGATCCGACCATGAAAGCAGAATTCGAAAGAGCAATAGTCCATGCCGCTTTATACAAGAAAGGGCCGAATCGTCAGTTCTCGGTGATTCAGACACCGTCGGACTATCAAGGTAAAGGTTTCAAGACCTTGATTGATTGTGGCAATACACATTCCTTTATCTCACCACCATGTGCAAAAAGATTAGGAATAGCAACAATAGAAGCACCTACCCTACTTGTGGAATTGGCAAATGGTCGTGAGGTTACTTGTACCAGGAAAACTGCTAAGGTGGAATTCTTTCTGGGAGGAAAGAAGACTTCGGTTAAATTTAGAGTCATGAATTTAGGTATCCATGAGTGTCTACTCGGAATGGATTGGCTTAAACCTAACGATGCCCACATTCACTGTGGAAAGAGTCAAGTTTCCTTTCGAAACTCTGAAAGGGAATTAGTCACAACTCAAGGTGAGGCTAAAGTGCCAAGAATCCAATTGGCCAAAGTATCTCGGATCATAAAAGGAGTTAGAAAAGGATTACCTATTTATTTGATCAAACTCAACAAATTAGATCAAAAGCCAGAGTCTCATGAAGGACCTTCTTGGCTAAAGGAATACGCGGACGTATTCCCTGAAGAGTTGACTGAACTTCCGCCTCAAAGAGAATTGGATCATGAGATTAGGTTAGTGCCTAGAGCTGCACCAATTGCCAAGAGACCTTATAGAATGTCCATACCAGAAGCAATTGAGCTGAAGGAACAACTGAAGCAACTGTTAGATCAGGGCTACATCCGGCCTAGCAGTTCACCGTGGGGAGCTCCAGTACTATTCCAGAAAAAGAAAGATGGGACACTTCGACTATGTATTGATTACAGAGGGTTGAATCAATCAACAGTCAAGAACAAGTATCCTATTCCTAGAATAGATGAGCTTCTTGATCGTCTTCAGGGTGCAAAGATCTTCTCCAAGATTGATCTCAGGTCAAGTTACTATCAGATAAGGATCAAGGAAGAAGATATCCCAAAGACGGCCTTCAATACAAGATATGGGCACTTTGAGCTCCTAGTTATGTCATTTGGACTTACAAATGCACCTGCCACCTTGAATAGGTTAATGCAAGATATCTTTAGGCCATATCTTGATGATTTCATGCTTGTCTTCTTCAATGACACTTTAGTCTATTCTAAACAGGAAGAAGGTCATGAACCTCAACTTCAGATTGTCCTTGAGACAATGAGGTCACATAAACTGCATACAAAAATGAAGAAGTGCGCATTCTTCAAGCGTCAGATTGAATATCTAGGATTCATAGTATCATCAGAAGGAATATCAGTGGACCTAGCCAAGGTCAGAGATGTGCTTGAGTGGCCAACACCAGTATCTATCAAAGAAATACGCAGCTTTCTTGGATTGACAGGATGGTATAGGGTCTTCATCAAAAACTATGCTTTGATTGTAGCACCTCTGACGGATTTACTGAAGAAACAGACTTCCATTACATGGTCAACTCCCGAACAAAATAGTTTTGATAGATTGAAGCAAAGATTGGTATCAGCACCTATTCTAAAACTTCCAGACCTCAATAAGGAGTTTGAGGTAGTAATTGATGCTAGCATTCTTGCCTTGGGGTGTGCACTTATGCAGGAAGGTCATCCAATAGCATACTCTTCAAGGAAATTGAGAAGTCATGAAAAGAATTATGCTATGCATGATCTGGAATTATTAGCTGTCATCCATGCTCTAAAGCTTTAGAGACACTACCTGTTGGGTAATGTTAACCCTCAAACGAATGAAGGTGGAAAATCCGGAAAAGTTAAAGCAGAAGAAAAAGACAAAGGCCAAGGAAAAGAGAAACGGAAGACAAAGACGCACAAGGAGAAGAGTCTTAAATAAGGGAGAAAGGCGCACAAGGAAAAGCGCAAGTCAAAACTTTTGTAAAAGAGCACAAGTGCATCATGGTTTAATTCAAGGAGCGTCGGGCTCTCACCCATGCAATTTGTAAATGTAGATGGGCGGTGGAAAGGAAGCTAGGAAGATAGAAGGACAATGGGAAAAAGGGCCAAGGCTACGACTGGCCATGTACAAAGGGGAAAAGGGGATGACCGCCCAAAAGGGATTTAGGGTTTTGTATATAAAGTTGAAAAGTGAATGAGAAGCTCATTCTTGTGTGTGGCCAAAAGTAGCTCTCCTCCTCTTCTTCTTCTTCTTCTTCTTCTTCTTCTTCTTCTTCTTCTTCTTCTTGCTTGAGCTTGTGCTTGAGAGAGGGAGTGTGAGAGTGTGAGGGAGTGAGTGTGTGAGGGTGAGGGACCGAGGAGGAGAAGCTCTCCATCTTCTCCTCTTTTCTTCTCTTCTCTTCTCTTCTCTTGTCTTGCTCGCGGCAATGGAGCTTGGAGCTTGGAGCGGGAGGATCGAGCTTCTTGAAGCTTGCACTTGGATCGTGGAGCTACCAGAGTGCACGGGAGAGGAGGTAACTCGAACGGCACGAAGGTAAGCTCACTACACCCGTAGATATGGATGGCGCATCGGCTATGTGAGAGGTAGCCATTAGTGCTTGGCTTGGAACACTTGAAACAATAAGTGGTCTGTGGGTCTTGGCGGTTGAGTGAAAGCTCCCACATTTTGGTTCCGTTGCCGGGACAAACGGATTCAAGCCTTGAGCGCTTGCACACTTCGAATCAAGCATTGGAGTAGGGTTTTCCCCGAACCGGTGCTTGAGGTAGATAGGTAGGAAGCGAGGGGGTTGAAGAGGGTATTCAATCTCCTTGGCAAGTAGGTTTTTTGCTTTCTTGAGATTTGTGTTGTGGAATGGAGTAGTATAGGTATTTATTTTGTGATTTGGATGCATTTAGGATAGGAAAAAAACAAAGAAATAACAAGCAAACAGTAGGGTTTTTTGTTGTTGTATATAAGGCTAAAACAGGGAAACAAGGGACCAGATTCAAGTTTCTGGGTGAGACATGGACAGGGAACTAGCTGTAAGGTTCTGCAGCGCTGGGAAAGGACCTTAAGAGGCCTGGGAGGCCAGGACAGACCTCATTTGCTTGGTTGGCCTTGTGTGTGTGAGAGAGAGAGAGAGAGCACTTCTGGTTCACAGGACGAGGAAGTGCTACCCCGATTTCTAGGCGACAATGATTCGTGCTCCTCCAGGTGAGTCTGGTGCTTCCCAATAAGTGCTCTAATCAGATCTAGGAAGTCTGTGGTGATTGTGTGCAGTAGACAGTAAGGAGGGGTCAAACGCACGGGAATCGCGCCCGCCGCCGATGCAGTTGGACCAACTCGCAGTGGTCCGATTCCCAAAATCGGACCACTCGAGTTCTGGAGTCAGACCGTCCGACTTCCAGAATCGGACTGTCCAACTGAGAGTGAGTCGGACCAGTCTGGTCTGATTCCCAGAATCGGACCAGCTCAGAATCGGACCTGCCAGAATCGGACCACTGTGTCCGATCCGATTCCCAGAATCGGACCACTTTGAAAATCAAACCACTTTTTGATCCGACTCCCAGAATTGGACGTGACCAAAATCGGACCACTAGGCCGATCGGACCAACCCAAAATCGGACGTCCGATTCTGATAATCGGACTCCTGAAAATCTGACATCTTAGAATCAGACCAAAAACTGTCAAAATCGGACAGGTATCTTGAACACAAATTCTGACCCATCTAAACCCCAAAGTTGACCCAGGACCACGTAGAGCTAAAGGCACATCATAGATCCATCACTAGGCTGAAACTTAGAGCAAGTAGTTCAAAATTTGGCTATAAACGGTCCTCCAAATTGTGTATGGCTTTTACCGTAACGGCCCTGCGGGCCGGGGGGGACTACCCACCCGGACCCCCGCAGAGGGGGCTCTGCCCCCTCCGCACCTCCCCCGAGTAGGTTGGAGAGAAAACGCGCGCCGTGACAGGTCTTCCAAATTGGACCCTAGTGAAGTAATGGCTCTACACCCGCATGGAATCTCACTTGCAATAGAGCAACCAAAAGCCCATACCCGAACAGAGAGAAACAGAGACCCTAGAACATCAATGGGCCAATCTAGCCATCAAGGGTAAAAAGACCACACCATAAGAACACAAAGACATTGTGTTCAAACCGTGTCTAATCAGAGCAAAATGCAACTTCAGCAAGCTACAAATGCGAAGATGACTAGACATGACACACTTGACGAGAGATGTACCTTGAATAGCACTCCACTGACGATCCAAGACAGCAGTGGAGAATCCACATCTGGTCGTGCAGTCGAGAACTCAAGGGCATCTGTCAGAAGGCTTAAATTTACATGCCAGGACTTGGAAGATGGAGACATAGTACCACCTGCTTATCTTAGGGTCAAACTCACCGCGAAAGGAGAGCATACTATTGATGCTCTAATTGATGAAGGAGCTGATTTTAATATCTTGACCTATGAATCATGGACCCTACTAGGCCAACCAAATCTCACACCGACTGATGCAACTCTTAATCCTTACGGGGAACACTCACAAGCACTTCTAGGAAAGTGCAGAATCCTTGTAACAATTGAAACAAAAAGCTTGCCACTCCTGTTCTATGTTCCTCCCAATAGCGAGAATGGTGGAAAGGAAATCCTCCTAGGAAGGCCCTTCAAAAAGGCTACCAAGTGTGAGGCTGACTACGTAGCTTAGAGGATACACTTGACACTACCGGGTGTGAGGATAGTCACGACCTTTAGCAAGGGTGACCTCAGCAAACCTCAAGGGGAAGGCAAGGAAGGTGCTAACGTAACAGTCAAGCCCATTAATGAGAGCAAGGACTTGTTGGAAGAGTTAATACAAGCACAGGTCGAACAACGAGAGCCAGTGAGTGAGGCCATGCCTGAACCAAGAAGGTCAAGAGACAATGCCAAGGACAGGCTTTGGACTTACAAATATCGTAGAAGACCCCAAAAGAAGCCCAAGCCTTATAGATGCAAGCATCGATGGAGAGCTAGCACAACGCCACGATGGATATCCAAGGCGTTGCTTCATGCTCAAGGGTATTATGCAGGCAACCGATGGATTTGAGTGCCAAAACCCCTTGCTAAACCTCCGTGGTCAACTGAAGGCCAGATCGTATCAAAAGCAAAGAAGCGTAGGAGGAGATCTAAATGAAAAACAGAGTCTCGAGTCAACAACAGTGGAGTGATCGAGCCCCTCATGGTCGAAATCAAGAAACCAAACGGGACCAATCGGAGAGTAGATCCTCGGCCTAGCGTGCTTGACAAGCAGATGCCAGATGTAATCATTGAGGATACGCAGAAGCCGCTAGTGCCCAAGGAGCTTTTGATTCCCCAAGAGGATAGCAAGCATCATAGGCACAACATTGCTCAGGGCAAGGTTAAATGCTCAACAAAGCAAATAGCACAATCATCTATCAGCCACGAGCAAATCTCCTAGCCAGTGTCAAAGCACTGAGGAGTTCCAAGCCTCCTACACCCTCTTCCCCTAAACGGACACACGAAGCACAACACTCGTCAAGTGAGGCTACTCAATCCCAATCTCTACCTACATCAGAGCTTCCAAATGTCCAAGAGGCAGGACACGACACCAACCTTAGCTCTCAACCTAAGGATGTGCCTGTGCAATCCACCGTGGCTAGCTCAACCGCTACTCAATCTGCACAAGTGAATACACAAAGGGCAACGAAAGGCATGACCACTTTTGATCTGCCTAAGGACTTGACACCGCAAGCTACCAATGGTAGCCAATCCACTGAACTAGCCACCACTACTTCTAATCAGAAATCACAGTAGTCACAGCCCTTGGCCGTGACAATGCCCCTTGTGGAACATGTCCTTAGTAGTTTACCTGTGGAGGAGGTGTCGCAACCAACTTTCTCAACAACTCTAGCACTTTCAAAGTCCCTAAAGCCTAGGACGGAGGAGTTAAATGCAAGGGAGTTGGTTGAAAAGCTAGACTCTCCGAAAAGAGCGGCAGTTGTGCCCTCACAACCGGGCAAGGCTATTCAGCAAACCACGGCTATGTCCCATAAGGACACACTAGAGAAGGGAAATACTGAGGCCCGACCAAGCACATCAATGATCGATATAGCCCAGGGTCCTAAGATGTTAGATGCACCTGCGTTAACCAAGAAAAAGAGGAGAAAACAGCGAAAACAACAATAGTTGCAGGTGTTTGTGGACCCCAAGAACATTGAGACGAAGGGCGCTGGAGAGCTGATGAATAAAGCATCGATTCCATCCACCAATGAACACATTAATGCCTCTCCTAATAGCGGTGAACCCTCAAACACATCCGTGTGCTCTGAAAAACCAAAGCAATAGTTGCCATCAATAGTTGCTTGCAACACTCTATCCACTGACAATAGAACTCACATTGATCAATCAAGAGTGGATACAACGCTGTCACAACAAGGTGACAAGGTCCTACTAGTCACACCCAAGAAGAACCATGACGAAATAGCAGCAAAACCTCAAGAGAAACGTGAGAACCCCAAGAGCATAAGAAATCCTAGCATTGACCAATCTTGCTCATCTAGGCCTGAGCCCCCAGCCATGCTAAAGCCTAAGGAAACTCTTAGAACTTTGCATGAGATTGCAACCAAGCAAGCCCTCATTCAACATAGAAGTATCACAGAATGCTTAAGTGAGTTGGATGCTAAGCTCAAAGTGGTCGCACGTGTCTACGTCCTTGCGGACATAGGCACAATCCCCAAGGAGCAGCTTGGAGATTACTTGTCCTTCCCTTTATCTTGGGAAGAGTAGGAACATCTTAACGAGCACTATGACAGGCTCCTGTATGAACGCATGCGACTCATCTCTGATGAGGAGGCTGACGAACTGCGCTTAACCGTCACATTCAATGAAGTGCTCTACCGACCGAATCTCGTAGACATAGAGCAACTAAAGCGACTGACAGTAGGTCAGAGTCAATTTGAGCAGCGTTGGTGCGAAACCCGCGTTGTAATGGCCAAAGTACGGGCTCAGATCATGACAGTCTCTGAGGAGCGATTAGCCAAATGGCGATCCCAAAGGGACCCAACCTATGTGGCACCAACTTCTCTTCGAGTGCTAACTAGCATTCGGGGTGCGGACTTAGCTGCAACTAGCCTAGAGAGCCCTCTGATTGATAAGGTTCTCATTGAGGAGGAGTTACACATTGCCATTAGACTCAGACAAGGTTCCATGCTGCTCAATGTGGCAAAATATCTATTGGTATTAAGTAAGCTGCCACGAGTGCTGGATGCGTGGGCCACGCTCCAGTACAGCCCTCAGTTCTACAATTGATTCTTATCCTCGTGAAGTGACATGGATTCATAAATATGTATATAAATAAACACTAATTTTTGTGTCACCGTGTATAAACAATATCAACACACACAAGCAATGATAGTCAAGCGCAGGGAGAAGAGTTGGGTTTGACAGGCTAAGCTCCTCAGGTCCTCCTCTCATCACACTTTTAAAAGTCGTGTGACCATTCCCACCTCCAAGTGAAGGCCATGCAACCCTCATTACCGCCATAGGAAGCCTTGACCAACGACTCTGATGGTGTAGTTGGGGTACTGTCCCTTTCTATACACCTTTCCCCCTTTCTGGTCTATCCTTTTGAGGAGGAGCCCTACCTAAATCCATGACCGCCAACCGATGTAACTCAGCGTAAACCAAGATCTGCTAATGGCAGGAGGCTAAATATACATCACGGGGGCCATCCCTCTGCAACAAGCACTACATGCCCTACCCCTCCCCTTCTCGTCCTATCCGCTTGATAATCTGCACTATAATCCCTTACATATGAGTGGTCTTATCATGTGACAAATCCTAATCCTTGATTCGCATCTTACAAGCCCCCCGCAAGGAAAACATGGAGAACCAAGGGTAGCTAGCTTGCAAGGACGCTCTCCGCAGCCGACAAGAACATGCAATACACGCCCCTCCACCGATGTGATACGTGCCCACTCTTAAAAGGTACACCAAGAAACGCGGCCCCAAGCGACACCGCCCCGAACGAAGGCCAAAGAATTCACGGGCCAAGGGAGCAGAAGCTCAGGGAGGCACACAAAATGTGGCAACGCCAGTTGCACAAACCCCCAACGCACGCTCGGGCACCAAGTGCTCACAAAGTGACAAGGCGGCCAGGGATAGGGAAGAATTTAATGAACTGTTTAAAGACATTTTGAAAATGGTCACGGCCCGGGACTACACCATTCATGTCCCAGCTGACATGTTCCCTACCCAGCCTCACGGGAGCCCCACACTAGCACCGCCTCGGTCACCTAGCCAACCAGACTCACCCCGCCTCGTACCTATCGACTAAACCCCTTTGATGTACAAGTAGCTCGACAAGTCAGCATGCCAGCACATTTTGTTTTTTGATAAGTAAAGGGGCAAGATTCCCACTTGTACACATTTTTGTTACCTCTCGTTACTGTATGCGACCTTAACAAGCAAGGAAATATGCATCCCAATAGACATCATAGAATTCTGAAAAATTATGTCTTAACATGATTGCATTTGTTTGATGTACTTAACACAAGCGAGCATATGCTCTCACGAAGTGACAAGTGGATGCAGGATAATACAGGTTCTTGTGTGAAAGTGTTCAATGCCTAATCACCACAAGACCATTGACCCCACAAAGAGCCGTGACAAAGCCATGCTGCCGAAAGCAAAAATCACCCACATCGCATGGACCAATACACATTCATGGGCCACACTCTCTTTCTAGGTCAAGCTCTATAGTTGGCTCATGGCAGTCGTTACCTCACTTGTGCCAACATCGCGTGTGTCGCAAGGAGGTTTGCAATATCTCAAGTGTATCTCCCCATCTCAACAACTGCTTCTCTAACAATGAGGCTAGGGCACAATCATCATTGTAATATCAATTTCCTGAGCCTTCGAAGCTTGACATTTTCCAACCCATTGAAAGGCGGCTAGTCTCAACATATTGTAATGGTTGTACTCACGCAAGTCCAAAAAAAAAACCAAAAAAATAAAAAAAAAAGAGAACAGAACAAAAGAAAGAAAGAAAGAAAAGATCACAAGAAAAAGAAACAAAAAGAAAGAAAGAAAGAAAGAAAAAAGCACAAGAAAAAGAAACAAAAAGAAAGAAAGAAAGAAAAAGAAAAAAAAAGCACCCACGATCACAGCACAGCACCTAGGGGTCCTCAAATTAGGTACGTCCAGTGACCTTGGTCAACTGGCTCCGTCCCTAGTCCCCTAGCCCTTTACCATCACCCACAATTGTTCAGGGCACATCAAATGCAGGATATACCTGGGGAGCTTGTCTCGCCTATGGTTAGACCTGTCACCCTGACCCACTTGCACAATTCTCTCTTGCACTCTGCCTTAGTACCATTGCAATCAGTGGTGATAAGCACCACACGATTGGCCATGAAAAGTACACCGTCCTCATCAAGCAAGTCCAATAGCTTCGAGCTACCGAAAGTGCGATGTCCCTGTATTCAATTATGCTCCATCGTGCAGTCACAATGCAAAGGATGTCTCATATACCTTCACGTGTACTTCTTCTCAACATGGACAACTTTGCTTCATCCACACATTGTTATGAGAAACTAGCCCATGGTCTTCTAACTACATAATATCTAAGTATGCACGAGCACTTACATAATATCTGCACCAAAGTATATGCACAGTTTAGGTCCTCAAGTGCAGGATAATACTCTCAGCTTGCTTAGAGTTCGACCTGTCTCCCAAACTAATCAAATATGTCTTGTGCACGATAAGAAGACTAGCACTACCCCTTAGGGAGAGATGGCACGAGAGGTTTGCAAATTGCAGGTATTGAAGCCTCCAACGAAATTTCAATCGCTCTTTACCGATACCCAACTTCGAATTCTTATCCCTTACCATCCGACAAGCCCACAACCAATCGTCATGTGCAGAATCCCCAACAAACCAACTGCCAAGGAAAAGAGAAACGGAAGACAAAGACGCACAAGGAGAAGAGTCTTAAATAAGGGAGAAAGGCGCATAAGGAAAAGCGCAAGTCAAAACTTTTGTAAAAAAGCGCAAGTGCATCATGGTTTAATTCAAGGAGCGTCAGGCTCTCACCCGTGCAATTTGTAAATGTAGATGGGCGGTGGAAAGGAACCTAGGAAGATAGAAGGACAATGGGAAAAAGGGCCAAGGCTACGGCCGGCCATGTAAAAAGGAGAAAAGGGGATGACCGCCCAAAAGGGATTTAGGGTTTTGTATATAAAGTTGAAAAGTGAATGAGAAGCTCATTCTTGTGTGTGGCCAAAAGTAGCTCTCCTCTTCTTCTTCTTCTTGCTTGCTTGAGCTTGTGCTTGAGAGAGGGAGTGTGAGAGTGTGAGGGAGTGAGTGTGTGAGGGTGAGGGACCAAGGAGGAGAAGCTCTCCATCTTCTCCTCTCTTCTTCTCTTCTATTCTCTTCTCTTCTCTTGCTCGCAGCAATGGAGATTGGAGCTTGGAGCGGGAGGATCGAGCTTGCTTGAAGCTTGCACTTGGATCGTGGAGCTACCGGAGTGCGCGGGAGAGGAGGTAACTCGAACGGCACGGAGGTAAGCTCACTACACCTGTAGATATGGATGGCACGTCGGCTATGTAAGAGGTAGCCATTAGTGCTCGGCTTGGAATGCTAAAAACAATAAGCAGTCCGTGGGTCTTGGCGGTTGAGTGAAAGCTCCCACAGGTAACAAGTTTACTCTAGTAACCGACCATAAGAGTCTTAAATGGATCTTTACCCAAAACGAGCTCAACATGAGGCAACGTCGGTGGATTGAAGTGTTGGAGGAGTATGACTTTGAAATCAAGTACCGACCAGGGAAAGAGAATGTAGTTGCCGATGCACTTAGTCGCAAGGCATTCCTAAATTTCCTAATCTTGCAAAATCCATCAATGGCTAGATCTCTAGCTACAAAAGTATCTATGCCATACAACCCTATACTTGAGTTAGCTAGAGAGGAAGCATGCCAGAATTTGACCTACCAATTAATGCTAAAGGAGATCTCTATCAAGGATCAGAATAGAAAGTTGCAAGCTAAGTATCAGGAATTTTCCATTGATAATGGACTTTTCTACTACAGAACAAGGCTATGTATACCAGCAAGCCAGTCACTTAAGTAGAAGATAATGTGGGAAGCTCATGATTCCCCTTTCGCGGGACATCTTGGCTATGCTAAGACTCTTAATGCAGTTAGGAAGAGCTACCATTGGGAGAGGCTCAAAGGTGACGTTCTCAAATATGTCACTGAGTGTTTGTCTTGCCAACGTATCAAAGCCGAACATGTCATGATGCCAGGGAAACTGTAACCGCTTGACATCCCCCAAATGAAATGGGAATTCATCAGTATGTATTTTGTTGTAGGCTTACCCAAAGTCCAGGGAGGATACAAATCCATCATGGTTGTGGTTGACATGCTTACCAAGGTTGCACACCTTATTCCAGTAAAGACAAACTATAAAGCCTCCGACATTGCAAGATTGTTTATCAAAGAGATATTCAAGCTACATGGGTTACCTAGAAGAATCATTAGTGGCTGAGATTCTCTCTTCACATCACACTTCTGGAGAGCTATCTTTGAAGCTATTGGGACTCAACTCTGTTTTAGCACCGCCTACCATCCCCAAACAGATGGCCAAATAGACCGAGTAAATCAAATCATCGAGGATATGCTTAGGGCATACTGCTGTCGAGAGCCGAAGAGGTGGATTCAATACTTGCCTTTGGTAGAATTTGCATACAATGCTTCTTATCAGCAGAGCATTCAGATGACTCCTTTCCAAGCATTTTATGGTCATGACTGTCGAAGTCCCCTAAATTTTTCCGATCCAACCTTAAGGGTTGAAGCTTCAAGACAGATGTTGGAAGACATGGATGATCAAATAAAGTCAATAAGACAGGACATACAAGCAGCCAAGGATAGACAGAAGGCATACGTAGATTTGAAGTGTCAAGAAAGGGTCTTCGAAGAAGGAGACATGGACTTCATTCGCGTATGCCCTAAAAAGAGTTCTCTATCCTTAGGAGACTGCAAGAAGCTAAGTCCAAGGTATTGTGGACCATACAAAATCCTCAAGTGCCTAGGACCTAATGCTTATAAACTGCAACTCCCTGAGAACCTAAAGGTTCATAATGTATTCCATATCAGCCTATTGAAAAAGTATGTACCTAATCCTAACCATGTACTTAATGACCAACAAGTTGTAATGCCTAGTCAAGGAGTCCTTGAACTAAGGCCTGACAGGATCTTAGATGTTAGGGAGAGACAATTAAGATCCAGAACCTTGAGAGAATGTCTCGTCCAGTGGAAAGATTATCCCGAAGAGGATGCCACTTGGATAGATGAAGGCACTCTCAACCATCAATATCCCTAGTTTATCTCGAGATGAGGACATCTCGATTCTTCCAAGGGGGAGAGAATGTAATATTTTGTTTAAAAATATTATAAGGCCGTGTGAAGTCTCGAGAAAATGACAATGCTGCATTGTGGTTTGGGACGGGTTAGTCTTTACTAATACACTCTCCACTGTGCCCAAATGAGACATGGCTTATTCATGAGAACCTCCTCTTGGGAGGAGGATAAGGGATTAATATTGGATTTAATGCAAATTTTATTAATCCTCTTTCCCCCAGCTGAAGCGTGGCTGAGGGAAGAGGATGGTTCTAAATGGAGAATGTAGAGGTGGAGGGGAGGGACTGCATGCAGGATCCACATGGGAGAGGGAGGCCCTACCCCCCCTCTTCCCATAAATACCTCCTCCTCTAAAGATCAAGAGGGGGGGGGGGGGGGGGGGGGAGAGGAAGAAAATATGTGAATGTTCAGAGGGAAGGAGGATTTTGTGCGTGAGAAGGAGAGTGAGCCGCCAGTCACCGTGAGAAGGGTGGAAGAAGAGAGAGAGAGCTGATCGTGTGCTGCGCCGTGGTGGGAGAGCGGTGGTGGTCACCACCAGATCAAGTGCCATGCTGCGCTATACGGGCCCGATTGGTCATCAGCCGACGCCGCCATCCATCCTTACACGCCACCATTTTCTAGCGCCATCCCTCCTCTTCCTCTTGGATTTTTCCTACTCCACGTCGATTTGTTTACCCCCCCAGAAGCTTCCTGGAAGCTTCTTGAGAAGCTTCTAGGGGGGGGGGGGGGGGGCTCTTCTAAGCCCCCTTCCCGTTAAGCCCTTAAGGCCCTCCCGTGGATCCCTTAACCCCCTTCCCGTGGAGCCTTAAGCCCTTCTCGTGGAGCCCTTAAGCCCTTCCCATGGAGCCATTAAACCCTTCCCATGGAGCCCTTAAGCCCTTACCATGGAGCCCTTAAGCCCTTCCCGTGGAGCCCTTAACCCCTTCCCGTGGAGCCCCATAAAACCCTTCCCATGGATGGAATCCCCAAAAAGAACTAAGGCTTGAAAAAGCCTTATTACCTTTTTCCCCTCCCCCGTGCTTAAATTTATAAGCCCCCTTCTTGTGTTTTTTTGAAACCCCGTGTTTCACCCCCCCTCATGTCCCCTTTTTTTATTACACACCCTTTTCCCTCCCCTGCGCTATAAGCCCTTCACCCTTCACCTTTCCCCTTTCACCCCGGGTTTAAATTCCTAAGCCTTTACTCCTCTGTGTCCTAAAACATCTCCAAGAATCCCCCTTCCTATACCTTGTACTCCCAAGCCCAAAGATCTCCCAAGGCCCCTTCATATGTTTTTTGAAACCACACTCACACACACCCTTTTCACCGCGTATAAATCCCTATAGGGCCTTTTCTTTTAGGCTTTGTAAACATTTCCCTCTCTGAAGAAGCTAAGACCTTAAAGGTCTTGTTACCCCTTTCTCGTGGTTAATCCCTTAACGATTCCTTGACTCAAAAGAGAGAAGAAGAATATTGAAGCGACCGTGAATTCCGAAAAGGAGTGTAAATCTGCTTTCACATTCAAAGGATTACAACTGCGATCCCGCTTAAGAAAGTCCAAGGAGTAGCTACGGGAGGGTCATCTCCCGGTATCCAAGTGGATATCTCACCCCAAAACCAGGTTTTTCCTTCTTAATTTTATATCGGTTTTAATTCAATCATGCAGGATGAATTGTTAGGGATAAGATATATTTTGTCCTAGTTATTTACGATGAAGGAATTTAGTTTAATTGAACATGCAAAATGGATAAAGTATAAACATTGTTTTCCTTCAAATAGCATTATGCACTGAAACGAATTATGAGCAAGATTATTTATCCACTAAAGTAGTATACTTTGGTTAAGTTTGGAAGATATAACTGCATCTTGCACTATTAACCCCTATTCTTCTTACAATGCATCATCATGGAAGGTGCAATTCATGAAAGGTTTCTTACGTTGATTAAACTCTAGGAAGTTATCATTGCTAACTGCATAACTTAGCAAGGAAAAGATTGCTTATTTGATGAGTTTTGTTCGCAAGGAAAAAAGGAAGATTAATTGAATTTATCTAACCTCAAATCAATAAAGTTTAGGATTGAAAAATCAATCGACACATGGATAACAAATCGTGCCAAGGTGATGTCGATATTACCTTCTAAAAGTTAACCGAATTAATATAAACTTAGAAATACCTATGCTACAAAATATGCATTGGGAATGATTTAAAATCCAAGAAACATTTATACCTTAAATACTTGCCCACCTTCCCTGATTGTAGGTTCAATAAATCGTTAACGTAAAAGAACTAGGGTTTGTCCCTGAGGTTCTTAAAGAAAATAATAAAAGGAGACCCTAGGTCTGACAAACGTCAGCTTAAAGAAACTGAAACGGATTGTTTCATCGCATATTACGATACAGGACTTGCGCAGCAAGTACGAAGTCATATGGTCTTGTGATTGATTCACAAGAAGAAAGGTTGAATACCCTCAACAAGGATGGCGGATCCTTACGCAAGTTATCTTGCAAAAAGGATGTATTCTTTGATATCCTTCTAAGTAAGGAAGGTTAAAAACCGGAAACTAAAGTATCTAATGAACTTTAAGGTTTGACCAAGTTGGGTTAATAGGGTACACCCTAACCCAGAATATAAGGGATCTTGCCAAGTTGCAAGACACCCTGGATCGAGTGTTGAATGCATTCGAAAGGAAAGAATCATTCCTTAGCAGTTTGCCAACAACAAGATAGATTAATGGAAATGTTTGTGCTTGCTAGAGATTTTACAGCACTGTTTGATTTATGAATTACAAATTAAATAAATATATATACTTCATGTTGAAGGCATGAAGGGAGAGGCAACTTCAGTTACCCTCGACTGCCTGCCTGACCCTAACCAAGGGGGTTGTTGACCGCGCCGGGAACGTGGACCGAACCCGCCGCGAGAGGTCTCCATTGAGCACTACTTGGAGCAGGAGGATGCTTGGGTGCCACGGGGGGCTCTGGCTGTAAATCCCTCGCCTTTCGGGTCCTGCACAAGAGGCTAACGTGACTCGGGATTGGATCTCGAGGCCCACATACTAGTCTACGGGCGGAAAATTGGAATAGTAATCCCTGGATTGCTGGATAGCCTTCGAGCTAATTGTGAACAAGCCTATGGGCAGAACTCCTTGTAATTCAAAGATAAATATGATGACATGTTAATAAAGAACTTGTCTAATATTGTTTTTCTATGTCACGTGATAAGATTGCGTGAAGGAACCAGTGCTTAACGGTTTAATTAAAGAAGCTGATTGTTACATGTCCAATTAATGTGTTAGATAATTACATAACTAAAACAAACCGAGGAAAGTGCAGAGGATGGGCCATGGGTCCGTCCTACGATTGGGTGGTTCCGGTTGGCCGATAACTTTTCTCAAATCTCGAAGAACAGCGGGATGATCATCAAAGGACACGAATAACAAAAGCGTTGACCTAGAGTTTTGTCTTAACCGATTTACGCTATTTTAGGGGAACGGAATGAGACTATGCCTTATGGCAGAGAGGTTGAGCTTTGCATCCCTCTCGTTTCCCATTCTCTTTGAACCAAGTGCAGTGTGAATCCACTTCGGACCTGGCGTTTCTGCGTAAAGTAGTTCGCTTGGGTCCAACTCTAGTTGCTGTTAGGAAATGACCAATCAGAAAAACCCAAATTTTGGTCAATTCTAAGTGGGAACGGCCAGAATACTTCCGCTACGTGGCAGATGTGGAAAGCCCTAGATCGCAAACCCCGTAACATTCCATGGGAGCGCTAGGCGGAGCTTTCTAGACATCCTTTCCGATGCACTGCTAAGACGTGTCCTGGATGATACTAGTGGACACGTTACACAAAAGTTATCTAAGCCTCAAAGAAGCAATGGATTATATAAGGGAAAAGCATGCATATAAGAAGGCATAACAATGACAAATGAAGGGAGAGGAAGGATTGATAGGTTATTGCTAGACCAAATCAACACCTCTTCTTTCCATTTTCTTTCATTTCCATTAAAAACAGTTATATGTTGCTTGTTAACTTAAGCCTTAGGCTTCAGCTTTAATATGTGGAACCCAAGATCTCCTTCACATTGGCAAACACACTCTTGAAACTCCTAATCAACCTACCTTTCAAACCTACCTTGAGCTCAAGGGGGAAGGACCTATCAAAGACACTTACTAAGATGAGCTAGTTATTCAAAGGATTGTTGGATCTGAAGGCTTGACATGTAGTGTAAAGCAAGAAGTTCTTTTTGTTTTGATGATCTTTTGGATTGCATCTCTTGTGGCTACTTTCTTGATCTTTTCTGAAGGTTCTAACTCATGATGAGGGTAGAGCATTGAATACTAAAAAGGGCTTGTCATACTACCATAAGATCTTGTGAGCTAATTGCCCTTTGTGAATTTGTAAGAACGAGTTTTTGTGTTCTATATGTTGTGTGTGGATTTATGGGTGGAGAGCATCCATGTTACAAACACAACCCTTTTGTTCTTTTGTATGAGTTATCCACTCTCTTCAAGAGGATTATCCTGCTATACCTTTGTTGAAATTCTAAATTTATATTCCTACCTTTCTAACAGTATCCTTGACATCACACCCTATCTAGAAATCGTGTAAAGTTGTATGCTTGCCTATGGCATTGTATCCGGTTCTGTCATTGTCACCCATAGTTACAGTTGTAATCATGCAATGCTTACCTTGTATTGAGGTTATGTCAATGTCTGTAGCATCCCATAGGACCCCCCCCCCCCCGTAATTTCAAAAAAGAGGGAAAAAAAACTATTACCTTTAGTACAATTTTTTTTTCTCCCCCTCTCTCCCCGCCGATAGCACGTCGGGGGAGGGGGAGAGAGAGTGGGAGTGGTGGATGATGGGGGGGAGGCATGCAACCTCTAGGTGGGAGGGGTGGCCATGCCACCTACCTCCTCCCCTCCCCTATATAAGGGGAGGCTTCTCCCCTCCCCAGGCAAAGAGACGAGTCTAGATACGTCGCCACCCTCCCCCTCAGTTGTTGCGTAGGGCCTTGGGCCTCCGACTAGAGTTCTCCCCCCTAGGGCTCTCGGCCAAAGCCACCCCACACCACTGGGACAATAGTGCTGAACCACCCCCTGGGGGTCTTCTGAACGTAGTCTCCTCCCCCCCCCCGCAAACCTGCTGCAACAACAGCCTCTGGTCCATGCGCTGACGACTTAGCCCATGTTCCCCCGTGATAGCTAGCAGCAGACGGAGGCTACGGCCCCCCTTCCTTACGTCACCCCCCTCCGATCACCCATCATGTTGCTAAAACAGGCCCTGGGCCATGACCATAACCACCCCCCCTCTGATCACCCACCGTGCTGCTAAAATGGGCCTTAGGCCATGACCATAACCACCCCCCCTCTGATCACCAACTGCGTGGGGTCCCATGAGGAAGAGTAAGAAGAAGGGAAGTAGAGGGAGAGAAAGAGAAGAAGAGAAGGAGAAGGAAAGAAGTGAGAGAGAAGAGAAGAAGAGGGAGAGAGAAGAGAAGAAGAAGGAGAGTAGGAGAGAGAAGAGAAGAAGAGGGAGAAAGAAGAAAAGATGGAGTAGAGGGAGAGAGAAGAGAAGAAGAGGGAGAGAATTAGAAGAAGAGGGAGAGAGAAGAGAAGAAGTGGGAGAGAAGAAGGAGGAGTGGGAGAGAGGAGAAGAAGGAGGAGTGGGAGAGAGAAGAGAAGAAGAGGGAGAGAGGAGAGAAGAAGAGGGAGAAAAGAAGGGGAGAAGAGAAAGAAGGAGGGAGAGAGAAGGAGTGGGAGAGAGAAGGGAAGAAGAGGGAGAGAAGGAGGAGTGGGAGAGAGAAGAGAAGAAGAGGGAGAGAAGGAGGAGGGAAGAGAAGGAAAGAAGGGAGAAGTAGAAGAATGAGGAAAAAGAGGGGTAGAAGAGAGGAGAGGAGAAAGAAAAAGGGGAAGAAGAGAGGTAGAGGGAGAGAGGTAGAGCAGAAAGAAGAAGGGTTAGAAGGAAAGAGGAGAGAAGTAGTAGAAAAAGAAGAAGAAGAGGAGTAGAAGGAGAAAAGAAGAGAAGAGAAGAGAAAGAGAGAGAAGGAGCAGAAGGAGAAAAGAAGTGGGAGAGGGAGAACGAGAAGAAGAGAGGGAGAGAGAGAGAGAGAGAGAGAGTAGGAGAATAATTGAAAAGAAGAAGAAGAGAGAGAGGGAGAAAGAAAGAAGGAGAGGGGACTACCCAATCTTCACGAGGCGAATGGCTCCCAAGAAGAAAGTCACAGGAAGCGTAGGCGCCCAAGCCACCAGTAATGCTGGAGGGGCAAGCGGAACGACCAACGCAGCACACACAAATCAAGCCCAGGTTCTAAGCTTTAAAATTAATTAAGTATTATAACTCATGGAAGAGATGAAATGGTTTGTGACATGCATGGAACAAGAACGAGTCTCTAAGTACTAGGTTGCATGTGCAAAATGGTAGAGTTTGGAATTCGCATAAGATTTCATCATGAAATGATAGCTTGTACTCACATAAAATGATAAGGTTATCGCCTTATCTCACATGAAATGATAGCTTTTACTCACATAAGATGATAAGGTTATCGCATTACCTCACATGAAATGATAGCTTCTACACACATAAAATGATAAGGTTATCGCCTTACTTCACATAAAATGATAGCTTTTTAACCAGTTCAGTGCATGAATAGTCATTTAGAATTCACATTTCGCAATCATGATTAAAAGAAACACATGAAATGTTAATTTCTGTTCATGAGATACACTTGCATCGTTTGACAAAACCCTAGACTTTCATAGACGCAAGTCACATGTGATTCGGTGCATTAGAATGAGTACTTACTGCCAGGAATAAAGAGAGATAAAAGTCGTTTAGGAGGTACAACTATACTAAATGCACAATGTGCATGATGGTTAAGGTTGATTGGGAAATCCTGCGTAGAACCGCACTAAGACAATTGGAAGGATCGCATGCATCTAGACTACATCTTTAAAGTCTAAACGAAGAATCATGTGCTGCCATGTGTGTTAACTGAGCTTGGTTGAAATTAGAGATTAAAATATACTTGGTTGGGTTGCGAATAAGGCATGTCTGTTGCCTTGACTGACTGGCTAATGCTTGAGTTAGGGACTAGAATACCCTAAGGAAAAACCCAAGGGAAAAGGGCAAGTATAAGTCAATTTACTAATACCATTTTCTTGCATAATCTTGTTTGAAATATTGGGTTCTCGCCAAGTCGCGAAAAGACCCAAGATCGGATGCTGGGAGCATCCGGGGAAAAAAGGAGTCATAACTTAGCAGTCGGTCGTACAAACGACCTCCGAAATGTTCGTGCTTATACTTAGGTACATTATTTGATCTCTCTGCTCAAGGAACTAATTCAAGGAAAACACTTAATGCTTCAGGTTGAAAGCCTGGAGAGAGAGGCAGGGACAGTTACCTCTGACTGTCTGCCTAGCCCTATCCAAGGGGGTTGATAGCCACGCCTGGTATATGGACCTAACCCTCGTGAGAGGTCTCTCCGTGGGTGCTACTTGGAGTGGGAGGACGCTTGGGTGCCAGGGGAGGCTCTAGTTGTAAATTCCTTGCCTCCAAATCCCGCACAAGAGGCCGATGTGACTCGAGATGAGATCTCGAGGCCTGTGTACTAGTCAACGGGCAGCTTGGAGCAGCAATCCTGTAGATTGCTGGGATAGCCTTCGGGAGTGATATTGGATGTACTCCAAGATTTTTTTTATAAATAAAGAGCAGTTATTGGAGGAAAAGAAACTTGCTTGGCATTTCTTTGTGTCAGTGCCTAAGTTATGTGAAGGAACCCGTGATTAATTTGTTTAATTAAGGAAGTTGATTTTGCTTGTCAAGATAATTAGACAACTAAAGCAAACTGATGAAAGTGTGGTGGGCGTGACTTAGGTCCATCCTACGGAAGGGTGGTCCTGGTTAGCTGGGAACGTTTCTCAAATGTTGAGATAATAAGACAATGAAGACCTAGTGTCAATAGATGTAGAATTTCCAGTTTATTCTATTTTAGGAGAAAGGAATGGGACTATGCCGTACAGCAAAGAGGTTGAGCTTCGCATCCCTCTTGTTTCCCATTCTCCATGAACCAAATGCAGCTTGAAACCACTTCATCTTTTTCTTTCCTACAAAAGGTAGTACAACTGGAGCTCGACGCTAGCTTCTTCCTAGAGACTTTGCTAATAGGAAAGGAACCCTGACCTCAGGTCGATCCCAAGTGGGAACAGTTGGACACTTCCACTCGCGGCAGACTCGAGAAGACCTAGATCGCAAACCCTGTGTCATTACCTGCGAATGCCAGCAGGTGGAGCCTTCTAGACCCTCCTCCCAATGGTCGATCCCAAGTGGGAACGGTTGGACACTTCCACTCGGGGCAGACTCGGGAAGACCTAGATCGCAAACCCTGTGTCATTCCCTGCGAATGCCAGTAGGTGGAGCCTTCTAGACCCTCCTCCCAATGCGCTCCTCGGGAAGACCTAGATCGCAAACCCTGTGTCATTCCCTGCGAATGCTAGCAAGTGGAGCCTTCTAGACCCTCCTCCCAATGGGCTGCTAAGGCGTGTCCCACAAACGGACAAGCTACCACGTTACAGTTGGTGTCAGAGAAAACCAACAGGATCTAAGATTTACAAAGGAACTTAATGGAGGAAATTAAAGGGAGTAGGGGGATAGCCAGGGAAAGGTGAGTGGAATAGAGCAGTGTTTTCTGTTAAAAACATTTCCTTACTCACTTATGGATGTTGGATTATAGAGTCACAAAGCATGGAACAAATTCTTGGTGTTCCAGGTTATGTTTATGACTGCAATGCGTGCTTCGAATTATCGACAGAGGCTAGGCATGATGAATATTCAAGACTGCATCTACAATCCTTCACCACTGTACACGGAACGGAGGTGGACGAGAGAATCAGGAATATACTACATAGCACCCCACTGACTTGCGTACCTTCAAACCAACTTGAATAGAATCAAGTGGATGGAGGATTTAAAGATCGTGAAGTTGTTCATCTTTGTCAAAGCTCACGCAAATGTAACCTTTCATTTTGGCAATCGGAAAGTCAAGCAGAACAAGTATGTGTATGAAGAAGTGACTCGGGTGATCCCTATCGACAGAATCAAAGTGCTGGGGTGCTATAAGAAGAACGGGTATCAAAGGAAGGGATACCCCAAGCTTCCTATGGCTTATCATTTCCTAAAAATTCATGAACCCACTCCATACTATTACTCAGTCCCTATAGCCGATTGTAACACAGTCCTATTTTCCCTAAATTGATGTACCAATTAGCTTGTTCTACTTTTCCAAAATAAATGTACTCAAAGGACTATCCCCTCATGAATGAATAAGACTTCTTACTATTATCTATCCTGATTGTAAATGTTGGCAAAGGAGTTAAGTGATTAGGTCACTTGGCTAAAAGCTGTGGTGGTCATATTAATGTAATATGGGAAACGTTTGATAAGTTTTTAACACAAAGAATCTTATTGCCCAAGCGCAACCCCAAGTGCAGGTTTCAACTCCGACCCTTACACTAAGTGCAGCTGTGATTCAAGAGAAGAAGTTCCTTCTCAAACAAATTAAGCCACCTGAGTTCGATGGCAAGGGAAGGACTATTCAAGTTGATGCTGAGATCTGGATCGAGTCCATGGAGAACTACTTTGAGGCAGCACGAACTGCACTTGCTAACCAAGCTATGCTCGCTAAACTTAAGCTTATAGGCAAAGCAAGACTTTGGTGGAAACAATGGTACAGAGACCAAGCGGTCTCGAAAGGAACAGTCACTTGGGAGAAGCTTAAGGAAGCTGTGTGAGGGAGGTATCTTCCACCTGCCTACCGCACACAAAAGATGAATGAATTCTATGAATTGAAGCAGCTTGGACTATCCCGTGATGCATATTATGCAAAGTTTGTCTCTCTCTTAAAGTGCGTGCCACCAATGGATATGACACAACAGGTGTCAAAGTTTTGTACTGGGTTAAATCCACCCATAAACACCTGCTTGGAATCAATGCACCCAACAGACCTACAAGACACACTCATTCGAGCTGCACCAATAATACAGGAGGTGCAGACCAAGCCAAGGAACAATAGGACTTGGCCTTACATGGATCAGAACAAGGGAATGTATAGGGATCAGATTAAGAGAGCGCAGGGTCAGAATCAGGGACAAAGGAAGAAAGCTAGGACCAACACTGTCAACAACGTTGTTCCTATACAAGGTAACGACTGCAATCTACGTTGCTTCCATTGCAATGAGTTAGGACACTTCAAAAGGCAGTGTCCCAAGCTTAATAGAGGACATCACCAAGGGCCATTCCAAGGAGCCGCCCATGGCCAAGGAGCCACCGTCATGGCCAGAGGGAGAACCTCCAGTGTTGCCAACAAGGAATTGGGTGATGAAGAAGATCCATCCATGGATGCTGACATTGAGAGGACAACGGTTCACGCCGCTCTTCACAAGAAGCCATTCCAAGGAGCCGCCCATGGCCAAGGAGCCACCGTCATGGCCAGAGGGAGAACCTCCAGTGTTGCCAACAAGGAACTGGGCGATGAAGAAGATCCATTCATGGATGCTAACATTGAGAGGGCAATGGTTCACGCCACTTTTCACAAGAAGGGACCAAATCGCCAATTCTTGGTGATCCAAACTCCATCGGATTATGAAGGTAAAAGCTTCAAAACCTTAATCTATTGTGGTAGTACACATTCCTTCATTTCACCAGTCTGTGCAAAAAGGCTAGGGATAGCCACAATAGACACACCTATTTACTTGTGGAATTAGCAAATGGTCGTGAGGTCTCTTGTACTAGGCAAATTGCTAAGGTGAAATTGCTACTGGGTGGGAAGCCGACTTCAGTGAGATTCAGGGTAATGAACCTAGATGTCCACGAATGTTTGCTCGAAATGGATTGTATAATACCCAATGATGCCCACATCCACTATGGAAAGGGCCAAGTCTCCTTCCGAAATTCTGAAGGGGAACTAGTTACAACTCAAGGAGAGGCTGGTAAGCCAAAAATACAGCTGGCAAAAGCAACACGAATTATAAAAGGAGTTAGGAAGGGCCTACCTATCTATCTGATTAAACTAAGTAAGCTAGATCAGAATGAGGAATCTGGGGAAGAACATTCATGGTTAAAGGAATATGCAGACATATTTCCTGAAGAGCTAACAGAACTTCCTCCTCAAAGGGAAGTCGACCACGAAATCAAGCTGGCACCAGGAGCTGCACCAGTCACAAAGAGGCCATATAGGATGTCCATCCTGGAAGCTATTGAACCAAAATAGCAACCCAAGCAACTGTTAGACCAAGGCTACATCCGTCCTAGCAGTTCTCGCCATGGGGAGCTCTTGTGTTGTTCCAAAAGAAGAAAGATGGAACGCTTCGGCTATGCATTGACTACAGAGGGTTAAATCAATCAACCATCAAAAATAAATACCCCATTCCAAGAATAGATGAATTACTTGACCATCTTCAAGGTGCGAAGATCTTCTCTAAGATAGATCTTAGATCTGGATATTATTAGATAAGGATCAAGGAAGAAGATATCCCGAAGACTGCATTCAGCACAAGCTATGGACACTTTGAATTCCTAGTGATGTCATTCGAGCTAACAAATGCTCCTGCTACCTTCAACAAGTTAATGCAGGATATCTTTAGGCCCTATCTTGATGACTTCATACTCGTCTTCTTTGACGATACTCTAGTCTACTCTGAACATGAAAAAGATCATGAGCCCGAGCTTCACATTGTTCTTGAAAAAATGAGAGCACACAAGCTTTATGCCAAGAAGAAGAAGTGTACATTTTTCAAGCGATAGATTGAATATCTGGGATTCATTGTATCAGTGGAAGGAATTTTAGTAGATCCAGCCAAGGTCAGAGACATTCTAGAATGGCTAACACCAACTTCTGTCAAAGAAATCCATAGCTTTCTTGGATTGACAGGATGGTACAAGATCTTCATCAAAGATTATGCTTTGATTGCAGCGCCTCTGAGACTGATCTACTAAAGAAGCAAGTAGCAATTGTATTGTCACTCTACCGAACAGACTAGCTTTGACAAGCTAAAGAAAAGCTTAGTATCAGCACCCATGCTGAAATTTCCTGATCTTAGTAAGGAGTTTGAAGTGGTAACTGATGCTAGCACACTTGCCTTAGGATGTGTGCTTATGCAAGAAGGTCACCTCGTAGCATATTCCTCAAGGAAATTGAAAAGCCATGAAAGGAATCATGCTACCCACGATCTAGAGCTGTTGGCTGTCATCCATGCTCTCAAACTTTGGAGACATTACCTGCTAGGTAATAAATTTTCCTTAGTGATGGACCACAAGAGTCTTAAATGGATCTTCACCTAGAATGAGCTCAAAATGAGGCAACATCAATGGATCAAAATGCTGGAAGAATATGACTTTGAAATCAAATACAGGCCTGGAAAAGAGAATGTAGTTGCCGATGCACTCAGTCTCGCAAGGCATTCCTAAACTCTCTTATTTTGCAAGATCCATCAACAGCACGGTCACTAGCCACAAAGGTATCAATGCCAAACAACCCAATTCTTGAGCTAGCTAGAGAAGAGGCATGTCATGACCCAGTCTATCAGAAACTGCTAAGGGAGATCCCCGTCTAGGATCAAGACCCGAAGCTAAAGATGAAGTATCAAGAATTCTCTATCAATAGTGGACTTGTCTACTTTAGGACAAGATTATGTATCCCTGCAAGCCAATCTCTCAAGCAGAAGATACTTTGGGAAGCCCATGACTCCCCTTTCTCAAGACATCCTGGCTATGCCAAGACCCTTAATGCGGTCATGAAGAGCTATTATTGGGATAGGCTCAAAGGTGACGTTCTCAAATATGTCACGGAATGTTTGTCTTGTCAACGCATTAAGCAAAACATGTTAAAATTCTGGGGAAATTGCAACCACTTGACATTCCCCAAATGAAATGGGAATTCATTAGTATGGACTTCGTTGTTGGCCTACCCCAAGTTCGGGGAGGATACAGCTCTATCATGGTTGTAGTAGATATGCTCACCAAGGTAGCACATCTCATCCCTGTCAAGACAAACTATAAAGCCTCAGACATTGCAAGATTATTCATCAGGGAAATATTCAAAATGCATGGGTTACCCAGAAGAATCAATAGTGATCGTGACTCTCTCTTCACATCACACTTCTGGAGGGCTATCTTCCAGGCCATTGGGACTCAACTATGTTTCAGTATAGCTTACCATCCCCAAATTGATGGTCAAACGAAATGAGTCAACCAAGTCATTGAAGATATGCTTAGGGCCTACTATTGTCGCGAACCCAAAAAGTGGATTCAATATTTTCCACTTGTTGAGTTTGCCTACAATGCTTCTTACCAACAAAGTATTCAAATGACCCCTTTTCAAGCATTGTATGGGCACAATTGTCATACTCCTTTGAGCTTCTTGAATCCAAATTTGAGGGTAGAAGCTTCAAGGAAAATGCTGGAAGACATGGATGACCAAATCAAATCAATAAGACAAGACATCCAAGCAGCCAAGGATAGAGAGAAGACTTGCGCGGACTTGAAGCGGCAAGACAGATCCTTCATTGAAGGTGATATGGTCTTCATCCGCGTACACCCTAAAAAGAGTTCACTGTCCTTGGGAGAGTACAAGAAGCTAAGTCCAAGGTATTGTGGACCTTATAAGATCACTAAGTGCCTAGGACCTAATGCTTACAGACTACAACTACCGCAACCCTAAAGGTTCATAATGTATTCCACGTCAGCCTATTGAAAAAGTATCTACCTAATCTGAATCATGTACTTGATGATTAGCAAATTGTAATGCCTAGCCAAGGAGTCCTTGAGCTACGGCTTGATAGAGTCCTAGATGTCAAGGAGAGGGATTTGAGGTCAAGGACCTTGAGAGAATACCTCGTTCTCAATGGAAAGATTATCCTGAAGAGTATGCCACCTAGATGGACGAAGATACTCTCAACCAACAATACCCCTAGGTCCTCTTGACATGAGGACATCTCGATTCCTCTAAGGGGGAGAGGATGTAACATCCCATAGGACCCCCCCTGTAATTTCAAAAAAGAGGAGGGGAAAAGAACTATTACCTTTCGTACAATTTTTTTTACTCCCCCCTCTCTCCCCGCCAACAGCATGTCGGGGGAGGGGGAGAGAGAGTGGGAGTGGTAGATGATTGGGGGGGGGGGGTGTGGGGCATGCAACCTCCAAGTGGGAGGGGTAGCCATGCCACCTACCTCCTCCCCTGCCCATGCAAAGAGATGAGTCTAGATATGCTACCATCCTCCCCCGTCACTTGCTGTGCAGGGCCCCAGGCCTCCGACTAGAGTTCTTCCCCCCCCCCCTAGGACTCTCGACCAAAGCCACCCGACACCACCGAGACGACAACGCTGCACCACCCCCTGGGGGTCTTCCGAAACATAGTCCCCCCCCCCCCCCCCGCGTGACCTGCTGCAACAACAGCCTCTAGTCGACGTGTTGACGACTCAGCCCATGTTCCCCCGTGATAGCTAACAATAGACGAAGGCTACGGCCCCCCCTTCCTTAAGTCACCCCCCTCTGATCACCCTCCATGTTGCTGAAATGGGCCCTGGGCCACGACCATAACCACCCCCCCTTTGATCACCAGCTGCGCGGGGCCCCATGAGGAATAGTAAGAAGAAGGGAAATAGAGGGAGAGAAGGAGAAGAAGAGAAGGAGAAGGGAAGAAGTGAGAGAGAAGAGAAGAAGAGGGAGAGAGAAGAGAAGAAGGAGAGTAGGAGAGAGAAGAGAAGAAGAGGGAGAAAGAAGAAAAGAAAAAGGAGTAGAGGGAGAGAGAAGAGGGAGAGAAGAAGAAGAAGAGGGAGAGATAAGACTTACATCCAATAGCTTTCTTGCCCTTCGGCAATGATACTAGATCCCAAGTCTTATTGGCCTCTAATGCAACCATCTCCTCATCCATTGCTGCATCCCAATGAGTATGACCAACAGCATCCTCAAAATAAGTGGGCTCAACATCCCTAACTAGTTTCACCATATAAGCATAATGGTGAGTTGCATAACCTTCAAAACTAAATCTTTTAACAAGGTATCTGACCCTGCTAGATCTGCATACCACCGGATCACTCAATGGAGCCTTTACATTATTATGAGCTCTCTATACACCTGGTGTCCTGACAGAGGGAATACCAAGCTCATCATCTAAGCTCTCTAAGCCACTAGAGTCTCCATCAAGAACTCCATCAATGCCATCTGACACTTTATTCTTTCCTTTTTCTTTACCTGTAGTGCTACTAGATGCACCTGAAGATGTAGAGCTACTCCTTAGTCTCCCAGACCATGGACTACCAAATGATGTCTCTGGTCCACTAAGAGTCTGTGATTCTTGCTTTTTAGCCTACACATGAGTGCCATAATCATCATCATCATCCAATGCATCACCGCTAGATGCATACCAACTCCTCATTTCATCAAAGATGACATCCCTGCTCACTCTGAACTTACATGTGACAAGGTTATAACAGCGATACCCTTTCTGCTCTAAAGAGTATCCAATAAAGACACACTTTTCAGCCTTTGGATCCAGTTTCTTCTACAACTCATCTGGCACATGAACATATGCAATGCAGCCAAACACTTTCAAGTGTGAGACATCAAGCTTCTTACCTGTAAAACATTCTTCGGGGGTCATACCATGAATTGCAGCTGTGGGGATTCTGTTCATAATATAAACAGCAGTATGAACAGCCTCAGACCAAAAATTCTTAGGCATATTCTTTTCATCCATCAAGGCACGTGCAACTTCTGCAATATGTCTATTTTTCCTTTCTGCAACCCCATTTTGCTATGGGGTATACCTACATGTGAACTGTCTCTTTATCCCATGAGACCTCAAAAAATCACTGAACTCATTCAAGAGGTACTCTCCCCCTCCATCTGACCTCAAGCACTTTAATTTCAAGCTTGTTTCTCTTTCAACTGCAGCCTTGAAAGTTTTAAAGTGCTCAAACGCTTCACTCTTTTCCTTCATAAAATATACCCACAACTTCCTAGAACAATCATCAATGAATGTGACAAAGTATGAACTGCCTCCAAGAGATACATTTTGTGTAGGCCCCCAAATGTCTGTATGCACAACATCAAGGATATTTCTGCTTACATCTTTATCATGTGAAAAGGGTTGTCTTGCATGCTTACCAAACTGACATGCTTTGCATACCTTATGGAATTCTGCAACTCTAAATGTAGGCCCAACCCTTTGGACTGCATTAATTTTAGCCTTTGTACATTTGCATGTCCAATGCGTTTGTGCCAAATTTCAATATCTGCAACAACACCTTTTCCTTTAGCATACATAGCAGCATTCATAGTAGGAATTCCATCATCCAGAGTAAACATACGTCCAACTCTACTTCCCTTTGCAACTAACCTGCACTTGTCATTGAAGTCTTCTACAAAGCAGCCCTTTTTATTAAATCTGACTTGCAGCCCTTGCTCTACCATTTGACCCACTGACACCAAGTTCTTTGTAATAGATGGCACATGTAATACATCTGAAAGACTCTTTGTCTTACTATCATGCAAGGACAAGGGAACTTTTCCAATGTGTGAAATTGGGTGGCATGAATCGTCACCCGTCTGCACATAACCTGCATTTTATGCATCTCTCCAAACCATTCTGCATGGCTGGTCATATGATTGGATGCACTTGAATCAACATACCAAACATCTTCATGTGTTCCCTTTCCTGTAAGAGCATTCAACATATGCTGCATAACAAACAAACGTTCATTTTTGTCTTCATTCTGTCGTGAAGACGATGCATAGTTTCCTTGCTACAACTTACCACTGCAAATATAATCTTTCTTAGCATAACATTGGGCTGCAATATGACCTGTTTTGCCACAGTAGTGACACACAATACCAGAGTTGTTAGAACCTCTGTTCTGCCATCCACCTCATCCTCTAAAGCTCCCCTTGCCTCTAAAGTTACCACGACCTCCTGAAACCTGCATATCGCCAAATTGCTGATTCAATCTGTTTTGTTGGTTGTCACTACCACATCCTATACCATGGCCTCTTGAAGAGAACCTACCATGTCCCCTTCTTGAACTGGAGTAGAAAGCTTGGACCTGTTCACTACTTCTTTCATATGTCTAGAAATGGCTTTCTGACATATATGGAAGTTACAAAAGACTTCCAAGCCTTTTCATTGTTAGGTCCACCCAAGGTAGATGACACCAAATCATCATCATCAGGCATTGCATCAATCGCTGCCAAGGCATCTACAATGCTCCTTACCTTCAGTGCATACTCATTAATAGACATCTTCCTTTTCTTCAATGTATTCAACTCTTGCTTGAGTTGAATCTTTCGTGCCTTTGTATTTACGCAAAACATACTTTCAAGTATGGTCGAAGCTGCATATGAATTCTCTACATTTCTAATATATCCCAGCATATTATTGTCAATTACTGCAGACAGCCAATACATGACCTTTTTTTCTTTTGCATTCCATTCCTTTCGTGCCTTTGTCTCTTCTGCAGTTGGAGGATCACTCACCTCAGCTCCTTTTCTTCACCTGAAACAAACTTGTAGAGACCTTTTCCAATAAGGAAGTTCGTGACACGGAACTTCCATGAAGGGTAGTTGTTCTTGTCGAGCTTCTCAATGATGGATTTTTTACTGTTCTCTGCTATTATCACAAAACTAAAACCAAACAGCAGGCAAATCTTCTACAACCCTCAATCTGTAGTGCATAGCAATACACCAGACAGCCTTTTTCACTGTCTACTCAACAATACATGCAATCTGCAACCAGTTTGCAGATAAACCTTGTGTTTATTCACTGTAAATACCTTTAAACTTACAGATCAGAAATCTATAACCTGTGCACCTGTATATGGCAGACACAACTGAAATTGCAAGGTATCTCGAACTACTGTCTGCAACCTTGCGACTCTAAAACAGGGCCTGAAACGGCCTCAGATGACCAAAATAACTGCAGAAAAGCCCTAAAGGGCAGGTTTGTAGAATACACAGCGCTCTTCGCGCACACCAAATCTCACTGCAATCTGAGATTTTTGCTCTACCCTGCTTTCGATGCCTCCACAGGCACTATCCAAGAGAGAGAGTGGAAGGATGGGAGAGCTTCTTACCCGTGGCTTGCTTGCTCGAACCTTGCTTCTTCTCCTTCACTTTAGCCTTCAAAATCAACCTCTCTCAGTGGCGCGGTTCTGATACCATGTCAAAAATCGCATGGTGGGGGGACTTGCTCAAGATGCTGCGCCGAATACACACAGAATGCACAAGGAGAAGCTCACTCAAGAGACAAGAAGAGAGATAGAGGCCAAAACGTTTTCTTGTTGATTTCTTCTTCTTCTTCCACACACTTTACAATGTACACAAAGTATAGATAAGATACAACATAAAGGAAAGTGGCCTACTAAGTCAAACAATGCATAACCGACTACACTAGTCAACTGGCGCTATAATTACGCCAGCTGTAAATAGGTGTAACAACCTGAATATAATAAGTAATGAGTTAGTGGCCATGTGAGAGTCATAATGACCACCGACGTGCTAAGTGTAGACATGTGGACCCATCTAACCAGGCGGTCCATCATCAATGTCTGCATGTGTTGAGCTTGTCATCTCAACACTTTGTGCAAACACGAGAGAGAAATGATTCAATACACTAAACTATGCAGGTGGGGGGGGAGAGGGGGCATTTTTTGAAGTAATTCAATATATGTATACCCTCTATATAACATGTGTTCAAGGTCTGTTTATAAATATCCTTATCTATGAATTTTCCCTTAATAAAACATAATCCTTTTCTATTCAATCTATAAGTAACCCCTTTATATGGGACCCTTCTATATGTAAAAAATGTGTAAAAATTGTATTTTAAAAATCTCTTATGTTGAACCCACCATGATACATATATATATTTACAACTGACCTCCCTATGGGCATTTGAATGCACCAATTTCTCTAGGGAGCGAGGGAGAGGATTAGTAGGCAAATAAGACTTTATTTTTATTTTTAAAAGAAAAAAATTCACTGAATAATACTGTGTATGACTTTGCTTTTCTTTGAATAATATTGTGGCATGCCCTATCATAGAAAAGAAAGAGAGAGTATAACCTCTCGCCTCTTCCAACACCTAGAAATCAATCCTAACCTTAATTTATTATGAGTGCGCACTCTAAACTCATAAACGTTTATTAATTTAATATGCATTTTGCAGAATCACCCACTATGGAATCACCCATGTACACACTAAATTAATGAAACGCCCAAAAAGGACAGGCGTCCCCATCAACTTCTCGCACAAAGAATCCACTTTGTGCGTGAGGAGGGAAATGGCATTCTTTCTTTCTCCCTCTACTCATGCACATTACAATTTAGATTTTTTAAATAAGAATTTTAAAAGAAAAAGGGAAAAGTTAATTGAAAATTTGGTCATAAGGCTTAGGAACATTGAATACACATTATGCAAAGTAGGGGTTTGGTTTGGGGTTTCTTTTTATTCTTACAATAAAAGAGTATAGAAGTATAGGTTATGTATCATTAGCCATCCAATTCCATTATTGCTATGGATTAATATTATATGTACATGGGTAGCTTTGCTATGAATCTGTCTATCTGACTACAATCCATCCAATCCAATCAATATAATCGTCTACTACGTTCACTAGGTATACACAGGATCAGGGAGACTTGAATCAAATCATCAATCATGTTAGTTTGATTAATATGTAAATACAGGATCAGGATTGTCCAGTTTCCTCTAATATATGGGCAGACTTTCAAAATTTCCTCTTGTAATGAAGGATGGTCAATACGAGGACTTGTGCATGTGATTTTAAAACCAGTAAAAGGTTTAACAAAACTAGTTAATCCTTTGAAATTTTGAGAAAACAATGTATTTATGAGTGAAAAAGGGGCCTGACATGTTAATAAATGTGTCAAAATACATCTAAACGCATTAAAAACCAATTTCCACATTCATCACAAAGTTATATGTAGTGCAATCTAGTAGATAATGCTTGGTTAGTATTGGCAATGATCTGATCTTCTGAAGGGAATTGCATGAAAAAAGGTATGTGAATGATGCTCTACATCTCCCGTGCAACACATATGTGCATATTGCTCTTTAATATTGGTAAGTGCATCCCTCCCCCTTTTTGCCCTTTCTGCAAATTGATGTTAGACTGCCACAATCCATCACATTGATACACATGCCAGACATTTCTTGATTTTTTTTCTGACTATTGCACTATTTTCACCTCACAACCTAACAAAGATAACCATGGTCCACGTCAGCATTCAACCTTACTTTTGAGCTCAATAGGAGCTCATGAATGTTCATGTAAGATGCCTCCTCCAATCAAACCTAGAGGAGTCCTCTAGTAGTCGACCAAAATCCATATCCATACCAATCACCTGCCTAGTCTCCCCTTGAGAAACATCACAAACTTAATTGACTTAGTTGAGCATGAAAGTCCTAGCTCTACATCACAAGGGAAGCATAGATAGGTCACTCCTAAAAGTAGTCTGACACCCATACAAGAAAGGTCACTTTGTAAGCAATCGAAGGCAAGAGTAGGGCTAATACAACATTTGGTTCAATGAGAGTGAGAGCTAAGGAAGAGTAGAATGTCAACCCCTATGCTAACAAGGCATAGTCTCACAATGATTCCCTAAAACTGGTAATTATCTTGATAAATTTGGAGAAGGGCCATGTGCTAACAACTCTATTTAGTTTTTATAAAAGCTACCTAACTTACCGAGTCCATGTAGCCATAGGTGATTGATTATTGGGACCGAGGTCTCCCACTTTCCTCAACGACGTTTGTTTTAGTTAGATAGACCATTTTACCACAATGTTTGAATATATAAAAACAATTCTCTTTCGTTATCCCATCAAATATCGCTCATTAACACAGCCTTTAGCACATGATGAATATATAAAAACTATTCTCTTTCATTATCCCATCAAATATCATTCATTAACACAGCCTTTAGCACATGATGAACACTTTAGAAACTATTATATCATATTATTTCATAGTAAGATATGTAAAACTATCACTTCATAAGGTAGTCCAAAATCCATCACTTCAAAGAGAAGATAGCCATCTTGCCTAGGATGGAACCTTTTGACCCTACAAGATTGGGTTATATGTGATTGCACTCCTATGGATAATAGGAATTTATGTGCTCAGAGCTACACATTAAGCTTCATTGAGCCTCCAAAGCTATCCTATGTAACAAAGGTGCTTACCACTTAGCCCTTTTCCCTGTCGGGTGCTCGAGTTATCTAAAGCAAAAACACCTACCCTCCACAAGAGTGCACGACCCTCGCCCAAAAGTGAGTTTTTAGGTATCACATTATTGTGTGGCTTTTAGTCCAATTATGGAAGAAAGCTATTAAAAATTCAGCCTTCACAAGGATTTTACTCAGATACACCTATGGACACTAGTTGGTCTCTCTGTATGAGGAGTTAAGTTAGTTTGGTGACTAGATAGGAAGATTTGATAAGTAGCATGCATGTTCAATGAAACTTCAATCTTTTTAATGTTACTTAATAAGTTCATGCAGTTCATGTTAAAGTTTAGATGTCTACAAGACACTTTACGTAGAGAAGGAAGAGAGTCTTACGTAGAATTTATTATATGCTTTTGGGAGGGGGATTAAACAAAGATTTTTATGTGCAAATTTGATGTGCTACCCAAGAGAAGAATTCAGCACTAAACAAGACACAAAAGCACAAAAAATAGGGACTTTTCCTAAAGAATGTGTGGAAGAAAAGGAAGAGTTTTATGCTCTTAATGAGGGCTCTCAATTAGCCCATAACAAGTAACACTTGAGAAGAGCAGTGTTGGAAGGAAGTGTGCTCTCTAATGTGTTTTTGCAACTGAAATACAATAGTCCACTATTGTTATATAGGCAAAAAAGGTTGAACTATTGTTCATAACTTTGATAGGGAATTTTTACTTGATTTGTTTACTACTACCCTTGGACAACCCATGTAGTTACTTTTTGTGGACAGATCTAAAGCTTTTTTTTCTTATTTTTGTGTGCAATGAAAGGCAAAGATTTCATGCAACAAAAAGGATACAACAAGGGTAGCACTACTATTATCCACAATTCTTTCTGATTCGTATGCTTTTTGGTCATGCTCTCAAGCATCTAATAGCATGGAATCACTAAGAGAGTGCAAGAATTGATGGATGGAAATTCTTTGATGACTTTTATGGTTAAATATACATAGATTACTATTATAATACAAGGTATACATGTTGAATATTGTAGCCCATAGCTTTCCTAGTTATAGCTCTCTCTTGATCCAAGTGTTGTCTCTTACTTGTAGCTATTTGGGTGAGACCTAGTACAGATAGATTTGAAGATTTCTTGATTTAGAGTTGAACGTCTTAATGTAATAGTTTATTTTGGGCTGAAATAATCACCTTCTAAAAGCTTAACATAGAGATTTTGGATTTATGTGGTCTACTTTGTCTTGAATGAAATCTATGTATATATATTTTTAGGGGTCTATATCTTAAGTTTTGATCATATACACAATATTTGATTTCATACATTTAGAGTATAATCTAAGCTATTCTCTCAAGTTGAGCTATCATTGCAGAGTGAATACATCATGAGCTATTGTCTCAAATGTGTTTGAACTGAATACATCTAAGTTGTACAAGAGCTAAATCAAAGACTCCATTGAAATTGAGTTACAATATTTCTTGTGTCTCTATTGCATACTATATTCTTCCTTTTAAGATTTATTATGTTTCTTGATTGTAACTCTTCTCTACAAAATCCTAGTAATTTAGGCTTTACACTTCAATCCCTCTAATATTTAATGAACCTGATGTGAAAGACCATCTAAAGAGTTACAACATGGGTGATACTATGGGATCTTCCACAAGTTCTTCTCATGAAGTGAGACAATTATTGCATACCTTTAATATATATTTGCAACAATAGTGATTGCAAACATATGCTATCATGAAATTTTTGCACACTATTGAAAGCCATTTTAAAGTGTTTCATGGTTGGAATGTTTCAATCCTCTAAAGATGTTTCAAAACAATTAGTCAAAAGTATGGATCTATAACTTAAAATAATTTATCATATTGGAGATATGAAGATAATGTTCTAAGTTTGTGAGTCTGTGCAAACATGCACCCCCAATGATAGCATCTCAACAACAAATTGCAAGATTCTTCCAAGGACTAAATACACCCTTGGACACTTGCCTTGAATCAATGAGACCAACGACTCTCAAAGATGCTCTCATGCAAGCAAAGCCTATGCCCAAGGAAATCTCTCAAAATGTCCAAAGGAATGCCCAATAAATATCTATGGAAGGGGCTACCCAAACTGTGGTGTCGGCATGGCCAATGCCAGAGGGAATGATAGAGCTAATGTAATCACCCAAGGACCAAATGGGATAGGCAACATGCAATGCTAGCAGTGTGGAAGGACGAAACACCTAAGGGAAAATTGTCCTAACCATCCTTAAAATCCTAATCCAAACCAAGTTGGTGGAAGAGGCTGAGGAAATGGTAACAACAACCTAGGCCATGGACATGGAAGAGCAACTAGTGCCTGGTAAATACCATGATTGGATAGCCCAAGGAATGCACATTAGGTGAAGAAATTGAAAGAGGATCCATTCATGGTCCTGTGGAAAGGAAAGGGGCAGACCACCAATGTTCAATAATTCAATCTCCAACTACTTACAAGGGTACGTCATTTATAATGTTAATTGATTGTGGTAGCACTCATTCCTTTATTTCACCAAAAACAGTTAAAAGATTGTATCTAGAATCCAAGGGGACAAGGAAAATGATAGTAGAATTGGCTACCAGCAAGGAAATCGCCTAAACTAAAACTGTAGGGAAACTTCAAATTAAGTTAGATAGCCATACAATTGAAGCAAAATTCTGAATCCTACCACTAGTATTCTACGATTGCATTCTAGGAATGGATTGGATCAAGAAGAAAAAGCCCAAATTCTATGTGTTGAAGATGAAATAATATTTTAAGACTTGGAAGGGGAAACCAGAAAGGCATATGGGAAAGCTAGAAGAACTAGAGTCCAACTAGCCAAGGCAAGCCGACTCAAGAAAGGATTGAAGAAAGGACAAAAAATCTAATTGATCTAGTTGAATAAGGTCAAAAAGACTAATGAACGGACTCTACCTTTCTGGATCAATGACTTTGAGGATGTATTTCCAAAAGAACTAACTCAACTGCCTCCAAATCATGAGGTTGATCATGAAATATAATTGGTTCCTAGAGAGAACCAATATCAAAAGGACCATACAAAATGTCTATTCCCAAAGCTATTGAGTTAAGGAGTAGCTAAGGCAATTGGTAGAGCAAGGATTTATCCGCCCAAGTAACTCACCTTGGGGAGTGCATGTCCTCTTATAGAAAAAGAAGGATGAAACACTTAGACTCTGCATTGACTTCAGTGGACTAATCAAGTTATAGTTAAGAACAAGTACCCCATACCCAAGATAAATAAACTTTTAGATCACATACATGGAGCCAAGGTTTTATCCAAGATTAATCTAAGGTCAAGATACTATCAAATTCGAATCAAGGAACAAGATATCCCAAAGATTGCCTTCAGCACTAGGTATGGTCATTATGAATTTTTGTCATGCCATTTGAATTGACTAATTCCCCAATCACATTCAACCATCTAATGCAAGACATCTTTTGACCATATCTAGATGATTTTGTGCTAGTATTCTTTGATGATAAACTAGTGTACTCCAAATCAATAGAGGAACATGAAGGTCACTTAAACATCGCCCTAGTAACACTCCGTGAAAATCATCTCTATGCCAAGATGAGTAAATGCATATTTCTCACTAAGAGGATTGAATATCTTGGATATATTATTTCCACTAATGGAATCTTAGCAGACCCTACCAAAGTAAAAGTTATCCTAGAATGGCCAATACCTAAGACAGTAAAAGAAATCAAAGGATTTTTGGGACTCACAGGATGGTACCAAATCTTCATCAAAGATAATTCCCTCATTGCTACACCCTTGACAAATCTTTTGAAGAAAAATATAGTAATCATTTGGACCATTTAGCATTAAGAAAACTTTGATAAAATTTAAAAAAAAATGTAACCACTGTACCTATATTAAAACTACCTAACTTCAGTCAACCATTTAAGGTGATCACTGATGGAAGTAGACTTGCAATCAGTGGGATGCTAGTACAAGAAGGAAGACCAATGGCCTATACTTCTAGAAAATTGAAGTCCTACGAGTCCAACTATGCCACTCATGACCTTGAGTTACTCGCAATAATCCATGCCTTGAAACTATGGAGACATATTTAGTGGGAAGGAATTTCACTTCATTGATAGATCCTAAAAGTCTTAAGTGGACCTTCACCCAAGATGACATAAATATGAGGCAAAGAAGATGGATAGAGATACTGCAAGAGTTTGATTTTGAAATCAAATATTGTCTAGGGAAGGACAATGCTATTGCAGATGCCTTAAGCCAAAAAGCCTTTCTTAATAGCATTGTCGAAATTCAAAGCTTAAGAACTGTATCCATACCTAAGAACCTTGTACTTGAGCTTGTACGCCAAGCTATTTCTCAGGATAAGGAATATGAAGGACTCATGGCTAAGGTACTTCAAGGAGGAAGCTCTAACAAAGAAAGGTCTAAGATTAAGTATTATCATGCTAGCAATGGTTGTCTATATTACCATGATCGCCTTTGTGTCCCAAAAGAACCAAAAGTGAAGGCCAATATCTTATGGAAAGCACATTGAGTGCAAGAACGGATGGAAATTCTTTGATGACTTGTATGGTTTAATATACATAGATCACTATTATAATACAAGGTAGACATGTTGAATATTGTAGCCCATAGCTTTGGTAGTTAGAGCTATCTTGATCCAAGTGTTGTCTCTTACTTGTAGCTATTATTTGGGTGAGACCTAGTACATATAGATTTGAAGATTTCTTGATTTATAGTTGAACATCTTAATGTAAGAGTTTATTTTGGGCTGAAATAATCACCTTCTAAAAGCTTAACATAGAGATTTTGGATTTATGTGGTCTACTTTGTCTTGAATGAAATCTATGTATATATATTTTTAGGGGTCTATATCTTAAGTTTTGATCATATTCACAATATTTGATTTGATACATTTAGAGTATAATCTAAGCTATTCTCTCAAGTTGAGCTATCATTGCAGAGTGAATATATCATGAGCTATTGTCTCAAATGTGTTTGAACTGAATACATCTAAGTTGTATAAGAGCTAAATCAAAGACTCCATTAAAACTGAGTTACAATATTTCTTGTGTCTCTATTTCATACTACATTCTTTCTTTTAAGATTTATTATGTTTCTTGATTGTAACTCTTCTCTACAAAATCCTAGTAATTTAGGCTTTACACTTCAATCCCTCTAATATTTGATGAACTTGATGTGAAAGACCATCTAAAGAGTTACAAGATGGGTGATACTATGGGATCTTCCACGGGCTCTTCTCATGAAGTGAGACAATTATTGCATACCTTTAATATATATTTGCAACAATAGTGATTGCAAACATATGCTATCATGAAAGTTTTGCACACTATTGAAAGCCATTTTAAAGTGTTTCATGGTTGGAATGTTTTAGTCCTCTAAAGATGTTTTAAAAAAATTAGTCAAAAGTATGGATCCATAACTTAAAATAATCTATCATATTGGAGATATGAAGATACTATTCTAATTTTGTGAGTCTGTGCAAACATGCACCCCCAATGATAGCATCTCAACAACAAATTGCAACGTTCTTCCAAGGACTAAATCCACCCTTGGACACTCATCTTGAATCAATGAGACCAACGACTCTCAAAGACACTCTCATGCAAGCAAATCATATGGCCAAGGAAATCGCTCGAAATGTCCAAAGGAATGCCCAATAAATATCTATGGAAGGGGCTACCCAAACTGTGGTGTCGGCATGGCCAATGCCAAAGGGAATTATAGAGCTAATGTAATCACCCAAGGACCAAATGGTATAGGCAACATGCAATGTTAGCAGTGTGGAAGGACTAGACACCTAAGGGAAAATTGTCCTAACCATCCTCAAAATCCTAATCCAAACCAAGTTGGTGGAAGAGGCTGAGGGAACGGTAACAACAACCCATGCCATGGATGTGGAAGAGCAACTAGTGCCTCGGTGCATACCATGATTGGATAGCCCAAGGAATGCACATTAGGTGAAGAAATTGAAAGAGGATCCATTCATGCTCCTGTGGAAAGGAAAGGGGCAGACCACCAATGTTTAGTAATACAATCTCCAACTACTTACAAGGGTACGTCATTTATTATCTTAATTAATTGTGGTAGAACTCATTCCTTTATTTCACCAAAAATAGTGAAAAGATTGTATCTAGAATCCAAGGGGACAAGGAAAATGATAGTAGAATTGGCTAGCAGTAAGGAAATCGCCTCAACTCAAACTGTAGGGAAACTTCAAGATAGCCATACAACTAAAGCAAAATTCTGAATCGTACCACTAGGATTCTACAATTGCATTTCGCGAATGGAATGGATCAAGAAGAAAAAGCCCAAATTCTATGTATTGAAGATGAAATAATATTTCAAGACTTGGAAGGGGAAACCATAAAGGCATATGGGAAAGCTGGAAGAACTAGAGTCCAACTAGCCAAGGCAAGTCGACTCAAGAAAGGATTGAAGAAAGGACAAAAAATCTAATTGATCTAGTTGAATAAGGTCAAAAAGACTAATGAACGCACTCTATCTTCCTAGATCAATGACTTCAAGGATGCCTTTCCAGAAGAACTGACTCAACTGCCTCCAAATCATGAGGTTGATCATGAAATATAATTGGTTCCTAGAGCGAACCAATATCAAAATGACCATACAAAATGTCTATTCCCAAAGCTATTGAGCTTAAGGAGTAGTTGAGGCAATTGGTAGAGCAAGGATTTATCCGCCCAAGTAACTCACCTTGGGGAGTGCCTGTCCTCTTCTAGAAAAAGAAGGATGAAACACTTAGACGTTGCATTGACTTCAGTGGACTAATCAAGTTACAGTCAAGAACAAGTACCCCATACCCAAGATAAATAAACTTTTAGATCGCCTACACGGAGCCAAGGTTTTATCCAATATTGATCTAAGTTCCAGATACTATCAAATTCGAATCAAGGAACAAGATATCCCAAAGACTGCCTTCAGCACTAGGTATGGTCATTATGAATTTTTTTCATGCCATTCGAATTAACTATGCCCCAATCACATTCAACCATCTAATGCAAGACATCTTTTGACCATATCTAGATGATTTTGTGCTAGTATTCTTTGACGATATACTAGTGTACTCCAAATCAATAGAGGAACATGAAGGTCACTTAAACATCGCCCTAGTAACACTCCGTGAAAATCATCTCTATGCCAAGATGAGTAAATGCATATTTCGCACTAAGAGGATTGAATATCTTGGAAATATTATTTCCAATAATGGAATCTTAGCAGACCCTACCAAAGTAAAAGTTATCCTAGAATGGCCAATACCTAAGACAATAAAAGAAATCAAAGGATTTTTTGGGACTCACGAGATGGTACCAAATCTTCATCAAAGATAATCCCCTCATTGCTACACCCTTGACAAATCTTTTGAAGAAAAATACAGTAATCATTTGGACCATTGAGCATTAAGAAAACTTTGATAAACTTTTTAAAAAATGTAACCACTGTACCTGTATTAAAACTACCTAACTTCAGTCAACCATTTAAGGTGATCAAAGTAGACTTGCAATCAGTGGGATGATGCTAGTACAAGAAGGAAGACCAATGGCCTATACTTCTAGAAAATTGAAGTCCTACGAGTCCAACTATGCCACTCATGACCTTGAGTTACTCGCAATAATCCATGCCTTGAAACTATGGAGACACTATTTAGTGGGAAGGAATTTCACTTCATTGATAGATCCTAAAAGTCTTAAGTGGACCTTCACCCAAGCTGGCCCAAATATGAAGCAAAGAAGATGGATAGAGATACTGCAAGAGTTTGATTTTGAAATCAAATATCATCCAAGGAAGGACAATGCTATTGCAGATGCCTTAAGCCGAAAAGCCTTTCTTAATAGCATTGTCAAAATTCAAAGCTTAAGAACTGTATCCATACCTAATAACCTTGTACTTGAGCTTGTACACCAAGCTATTTCTCAGGATAAGGAATTTGAAGGACTCATGGCTAAGGTACTTCAAGGAGGAAGCTCTAACATAGAAAGGTCTAAGACTAAGTATTATCATGCTAGCAATGGTTGTCTATATTACCATGATCGCCTTTGTGTCCCAAAAGGACCAAAAGTAAAGGCCAATATCTTATGGAAAGCACATGATAGCCCCATTGAAGGACATCTAGGGTGTGCCAAGACACTCAATGCAGTTTGTAAAAGCTATCACTAGCCAAGATTGAAAAGGGATGTATTAAAGTATGTAACTCAGTGCTTGACTTGTCAAAAAGTCAAGGCAGAAAGGATCAAGATGCTTGGAGAGTTACAACCCTTGGACATTCCACAAATGAAATTGGAGTCAATAAGTATGGACTTTGTTGTTGGATTACCTATTGTTGCTAGTGGATATGATTCCATCATGATAGTGGTTGATAGATTGAAAAAAGTTGCACACTTGATCCCAATCAAAACAACCTTTAAGTCATCTAACATTGCTCAAGTCTTTATCAAAGAAGTATTTCAGTTACATGGATCACCAAAGAGCATAATCAGTGATGACCGAGACTCCCAATTCACCTCTAAGTTTTGGACTTGCCTATTCCAGGCAATTGGAATGCAGCTATGCTTCAGTACTGCTTATCATCCTCAAACTGATGGCCAAATTGAAAGGGTAAACCAGACCATTGAAGATATTCTAAGGTCTTATTGTGGCAAAGAACCAATATGGTGGATTAAACATCTAACTTTTGTGGAGTTTTCCTATAACATTATCTTTCAACAAACAATCAAGATGCCATCATTTCAAGCCTTGTATGGGCAAGAATGTCATATACCTCTAAACTTCTCAAATCCCACTATCAAGGTAGAGGCTTCTAAGGCTATGCTTGAAGAGATGGACCAACAAATCCAATTGATCTGACATGACATTCAAGCTACTCAAGATCAGTATAAGTTTTATGCAAATCTTGAAAGATCCATAAGAACATTCAAGGAAGGTCACATGGTGTTTCTAAGGGTACGACCTGAAAAGAGCTCATTATCCTTCAGGAAATACAAAAAGATTAGTCCAAGGTACTATGGACCATATGAAGTAATCAAAGTAATGGACCCAAGGGGTCCACTAGGATTTACCATATGGTAACATGTGAGTGTAAGGGAGCGGGTTATTTAAGGGAAGGAAGGTACATTTTATAAGGTAAGGTCCCATAAATAGAGGGTAGATAAGGGGTATTTTCATATATTTCTTACACGCAGGTGACGTCTCCATATTACTACTAGTGAATCCCCCGTGGTAATGGGAAGGCAAGCCTACAAGCTTAAATTGCCACCCCATCTCAAGATTCACAATGTATTTCATGTAAGTCTATTGATACCTTATGTACCAAACCCTAATCATGTGCTTGATGATGAACAAATAGTCATGCCTGCCCAAGGAGTTCTAGAAATGCAACCTGAGAAGATTCTAAATATAAGGGAGAAACCTCTAAGAAGCCAAATTCTAAGAGAACATCTAGTAAAATGGAAGGATTATCTTGAAGAGGATGCCACTTGGATCGATGATACAACCCTTATGAAAGAATACCCCCAATTTCTCTCGAGATGAGGACATCTCAATTTCTCTAAGGAGAGGGAAGAATGTAATGTCACCATTACTTAGTTTCTTTTAATAAGAAATTGAGTATGCATTCCAAAATTTGATTTATGTTGAAAAAAAAATGGTAAAGATTACACATTTTTAAAACTAGCTCTAACTATGAAGATAATTGTTATTATTAATGAGGTATTATATCCCAGTTCATGGATGGAAGGCTTGGAAAACCCTCCCAAGACAAGCTTATTAAAACTATGTTTCTAGTATAGAACAACAAAAAGAACTAGCCTAGTGGATAGTCACTTGGCAGTTTAAGTGCACTTGGATGACGACACTATCTGGATGGGTGACCTCCCATGAAAATTTTTGTAACGTGCTCGCCTATCAGCTACTATCTAGGCACCTTTTTAGTGGACCATCAAGAAATGAATCTAAGCGACACTACCTGGCACTCCCATGGAATGTTACAGGGTTTGTTGCCTAGGGTTTCTCGAGTCTGCCTCGCAACGGAGCGTTCCCGATCGAACCCACTAGGATCAACCTAAAACTTGGGTCCCTCGTGGTCAAGGTCTTCTAACAACATTCTAGCATCAAGGTCCTAGGCATCCTACTTTACACAAAGATACCCAAGCCAAAACTGTCCCATGCCGCACCTTGTTCAAAGAGAATGGGAAACGAGAGGGATGCACCACTCAACCTCTCTAGCCCTAGGGTATAGTCCCATTTCGGTCCCCTACATTAGCATGAATTGGGTTCTATGCTAACAATACCTAAAGGTCTTATGATGGTAGAACCTTGTGAAAAGCCTTCTAGTTCTTTGGGACCATCCTGCCATAGGATGGACCCATCGGGGGTTCCGCCCCACCCACTTCCCTCAATAGAAATTCTTTAGTTATCTAATTAGGTCCTATCACATTTATCTGTGACATTTAAAATTAGCTTCCTTAATTAAGCCTTTTAGGGAACAGGGTTTATTCGCGTAACTTATGGTACTAACACAAAAATAGCTCAGTTAAGTTCCTTGGAAGTAAACTTTATGTTAACATTTCAGTTGAGGTAAAAGTTCTGTTAATAGGACCTTTTTTGCGATCCGTAAAAGGACGCGTCTTATTTTCCTCCAAGTTTTGCCCTTGCACTAATAACAAGGCCTTGAGATTCCATCTCGGATTCACGTAGATTGCTTGAGTAGGACTGTAGCTATAGCAAGGAATTTATAACTAGTCCCCCCTGGCATCTGAGCATCCTCCTACATTCAAACCAATCCATAGAGAGACCTCTCGTGGCGGGTTTGGTCCATATTCCCATCACGGTTATTAAGAACCCCGTTGGATAGGATTGGTGGCCAGTTGGGAGTGGTTTGGCACACTCTCCATGAATTTAACCTGATTCATTATACCAATTTCTTATGTGAGCTTCGATCATACAATCCTTTCACAGACAACGATCCTAAATTTACAAGCACAAATAATCTACTAAGATGGAGTTCCTATTTCGGACGCTTAACATTCCCCCTTTGGATTTTTTTCATTGCTTTGGTTTCAAGTGCAATGACCTTCTGAGGGGTAGGAATTACCCTCGTTTCTTCCCTCATTCTTATGTGATAGGAGCAAGCATTTACTCAATTGGGTTTATATCCAATAATTATTGGATGGTAATTTCCCTAATTTGCTAACCTTTAGACCAGGGTTTCTTGACTTGAGATCACAAGATCTAGATGATTCAATCTAGGATTCAAATTGGTCATTTAGTAACCATTTTTCTCCTTATAACTTTATCGAGTTCCTAAGTTTACCCTATGGCTTCATTCCCTCAAAATTTCATAACAGAAACTTTTGTTCCTTGCTCTCGCAAGCCAAGAGTACACTAAGTCCTTTGCAATCCTGGAGTAGTTGCGAGCATCAAATGTCACGTGACACATTCTTTCTTGCAAATATGACATTCGAGTTTTCTCGTGTTGACATCGAGTTGTATCATGGTCTAAAATGATAGCTCTAAGAGTGTTATTGGACTTATTGCAGCTAGTTGCTAGGATAGAGACCTATGAGTGTATTTACTTGATTCTAAGTCAATCTATGATCGTTGACTTATTTACAATTAAGCCCTAGCCTTACTTATCATCTAGGTTTTCATTTATCAAACTGGCTCTTGCAATTAAGTTTAACAACTTACATGCGCATCTTAAATCTATCTTTTAAAACTATCCACGATGCCATGCAAATCTAGATGCAAGTCTTTCTTAAGTTGATGATACAATGCAGAGCTTCTATTCTTGAAAATTCATTTCAATAAGTTTTTACAAATCATAAATTGTGACTTATGTTTTTAAGTACGAGGTGCATGAATTCACCTTGCCTAATATAAATGTAAGCTAATTCTCTTAAGGGTTTACAAAATGCAATCGTCTTACACAATCTAGTATATTTATATATATTGGTAATCTAAGATGCACTCACAAAATTTGTGCCTAATAATCAATTTAGTATTGCAGACAACCCATAAATGCTTAATCAACTTGTAGCATATCATGACCATCATGAACTTGATTTAAGCATATGTATCTACCTTTCCAGTTATACAAGTTATGCGATTAGAGCGGAGTTTTGAGCCCGGTATGTGCCTAAAATTTACCAAAAAATCCAGAATTTAGGGAAAAAATATTCAACATCGAAGGCGGCGACTCCAGCTAGGACGATTTTAAGCACCAAGTGAAATATGACTTTTAAAAGGCGCCCGAGCAACACTTGTTGATTTTTGATAATTTTTCAGACTGTCGTGTGGGTTGTCAGGAGTTGCTAGGCACTGCGGGATGTCAAGCTGGATGCAAGATTTTTCAGAGCTCGAATCAGATCCAGGACAAGGAAATGGCCACAAAATGGTCAAGATATGAAAAGGTGGACACTTGAGAGGCCAAAATTGGGCATGCCTTTTGAGTTTCGACCCCCCCTTAAAATTTTATGCACCTTATGAAGCAAAAAATGTGGAGAGAGAAGATGAAGAAGGTGGAGATGGAGGCGCCAACATCACGCCGAAATTTGCGCCCTCTCTCATGATGGGGGTGATGGCAGGTTACAAACACCCTATCCAACCGATGATACCCCTGATCTTCTCCCTCTTTGCCACTCTTATCGCCTGACTTTGCCCGTGAAATGGCTGTGGGAATGAGAAGAACCAGATCTAGTCTTTCTCTCTCCTCCCTCTCTCTCCCCTAAGGGGCTATTCTTGTGTGCAAGAAGAAAATAAAGAATGGTGAAGGAAAGCTTGTCCGGTTGGAACTAGATTGCTTCCATATCGGTGTAGACATGAAGATTCCTGATTGTGAAGATGCTGGACATTGAATGTGGGCTGACCCATAGTCCCATAGCAAAACCAAGATCCCGAGACATGAAACCTGAGCGGTAATTCAATTTTTATGAAGGAAAAATAAGTTTTTATGCTATTTGATTGATGAAACATTGTTCCCATGGGCTGATTATGCATCATGATGTTTTTTTCAATGATTTTTATTAGTTTATGATCAGAAAATAAGAAAATCATAAGTGATATGGCTGAAATTAATGGTATAAAACCCGTAAAACAAGTGTTTAAGGGGTAAAATGGGGTTTTTTGCAAAATAAATGGGAAATATGAGACATAACATCAACAAAACCTGAAATTTTGCTATCAAAGGACCTAAGGGACACAGCCCACAATCAAACTTAATTTCTAGTCATTTTTTATTGAAGAAAATAGAGAAAAAATACCAAAAAATGGTGGAAAATGGGTTTTAAATGGGAGAAATTTGGGAAACGGTAAAAGGAAAATTCCAGAAAATTACATGTGTGTTTGTGCAATGTATAATGTGGATAAAGCACAAGGTTGGTCTCGGTTTACCCTCTTTCTATGTTTTTGTCTGTGTTTATCGCTTTCTTTATAAAGAAATACACATAAAACGACATTTTCACCTATCAACGAATGCAAAACATTAAATGGTAGGGTGAGAGGGGAGGTTGAGCATCAAAATATGAATTATTTATGTGTTGCATCATTCCTATAGGCCGTTGTTTTAAAATAAAGAAAAAGGCAGCATGAGCGTAAGGCTCGGTGTCTCTCCTCATTTCAGTACATAAACGTTAGCATGGAAATCGTGAAAAGATTGGTTTCACACGATGCACAATGCTGATTTTCTTATGTTTGTGCACTAAACCATTCACATTATGCACTATGCATGGTTCATGGTATCAAAGGAAAATCTCCTGGACTGCATAGCAATTGTTTTCTTAGGAATTTGACCCATGATTGAGAGTGTGAGGTTATCCCTTGCCGTAGGATAGAGGGTCAGTTTCCTAAGGGATTCTTAAGTAAGGACACATGATATATCTCTTGGAAATACAAGAAATATAAAAGAGAGGAGTTTGTGTTTGTTTTTTTTATATGTTTAGCAACGCATCAAAGGGCTAATCCCTGCGATGTAGGAGAGCTGTAGTGGGGCCGCGGTGTTTCTACCGAGAGGTTGCCTCCATGTGTGTGATCGTGGCATTGCCAATGTGTATGGGTTCTCCCTTTGAGGAGTTTATAAAAAAGGGAAATGTTGGACTATAAACTATAAACGCATAGATTAAGCTTTAGGGCAGTTTGCCCTTTAGCATTAGATTGACGCTCCTGGTCCACGAGGCCGTGAGGTTGTTTGTGTGTCATGAGCATGAGGTCCGGCTAGTGCTATAGCCAGTGCCGGCCCATTTCAGGTCCCATCAATGGTGTGTCTGCCAGGAGCTACCAATAAGTGGTGGTTCTCAAATTTAGGGTTTCTAGGGACCAAAAGAAAGTTGGTTTATGTCCTCTGACAAGGACTGTCAAGCCAAAATACAAAAAGCAAAATGTGATGAGAGGGCTAGACGGCGGTTAGAGATCGTAAGTCATTATTCTCCTCAAAGGAGTATCCCGATACGCATAAGAGGCAGTGGTCTTAGTGACCCAACTGCTGCAAATAGTCCGTTAGATGAAGGAGGAAGCGCAAGTTCTTCCTCTCTTCCACCAAGTCTGCCCACTTTAAGTGGGGGTGTGATTCCATCAGTTCAAACTCCCATCGCTAATCCGATTGTCGCCATGCCACAGCCCATTGCAATTCCTGTAGGGACGCCGGATTTGCCAGCTTTAGGAGTTCCTTTGCCCATTTTTAATGGGTTAGCTGAAGAAGATGCGGAGTTTCACATTTGTGAATTCCAAAGACTAATGTTTAATTATCACATCCAAGATGAGGGACATTTTATGATGTTCTTCAACATGACATTAAAAGGAAGGGCTACGATATGGTATCACAGCATAGAGTCTGGAACCATAACCACAATCGATCAATTTTATGCAGCTTTTCGAGGAGAGTATGCCCCTGAAAGAGGTGGCCAATATTGGTTGCGTGTCTTGAATGTAACACGCCAAAACCCCCATGAGAATGTGAAAGCCTATGCTAAGAAGCTTAAGAAAGTGTTTCGTAAGTTACAAACTTACATTCCTATTCCGTCAACTGCCCAATTGCAATACTTCTTGCATGGATTGGATTTCAATATTCAAGTACAATTGAGCAGTGTGGCTTTGGCTAATATAGACACCGCCATTGCGCGAGCAGAAGGAGTAGAAGCACGATTGAAAATGGCCTACTCCTCTCGAATAAATGTTAATGCGGGTTTAGTATCTAGAGGCAATCTACCATTGACGAATGGAAGTTAAGGGATTCCTATGACTAACCCTAATGGGAGAGGAAGCATGGTTCAGAATGTACCTTTGCTGCTAGCTCCTCCCAGTGTGATTATGCCTATGGAAAGTCAGTTGGCTCCACCAAATGTTGGAGGCCAAGTTTTGAACCCTAATGTTGTTCCTGTGAGTCAACAACCAATGCTCAATCAAATTGTTAGGCCAATGGAATGATGGGTAGATGATCGAGGCTATGAGTCGAGTGCATCTAATGTCCTTGGCGAAGTTAAGGATATGATGAAGCACTACACTAACATGATTTCTGAACAATATCGACAAATAGCTGTTGACATCAATTTTTTGAAGAAGCAGCAGAATCTAATAGGGAGTGGACGCCCTGAAGAGGGTGGACCCTCAAGATTCAGCTGTAAGTGGTGTGGGAGACAACATTTCCCTAGAAACTGCCCAAATGTTAAATGTGATATTTGTGGGAAGCCGGGCCATTTAGCCGCTACCTATTGTAGTTCCCTCCAATAAGGGAGTAAACAGCCAGGTCCATTTAATCATAAAGCGCAAGATAATAACCTGCAGCAAAATGATGTACCAAGACAAATACTACAAAGGGAAAAGACCACTATAGAGGAGCTGCCACAAGGCAATGGAGTCAGCCTTATTGAGGTTGTACGAGTCAATGATGCTAAAACCTCTAACCTAAGAGCCGTGTCAAGAGGCCAAAAGGTTAAAGAGGGTGATAAAGATAAGGAAAAACTGGTTGAGGGAAACCCTAAACAAGGGGATAAGGGGATGCAAGTCCAGAATCCTGGCGTGGAAGGTGGACCTCTAAGGCCAGTTGCCAAAAAATTAAAAGAAAGAATGGTTTGGCGAGAAAAGAGAGCTTTGGCTACCTATCATGATTTTGATTTAGCAAGTTCTCTTTGTGAAGTCAAACCGGACGTAAAACTTCTACAATTGATCAAATTATCTCCAGGAGTAAGCAAGGAGTTTAAGAAGATCCTACATATTGGGTATATTGTAGAACCTCTGGGCATAGCACGAGTAGGGGAAGATTGGTTTGATCCTGCTGAAAAGAATTGCCCTAGGGTTCCAGCATATGTAGATGGAATATTAGTGGAACATGCTATTGTAGACACTGGGTCCTCCGTCAATATCATGAGTTCAGAGTTGATGGAGAGGCTGGGTCTAGGCATCCAAAAAGATAGCTCCACCCTTCTTAGAATGGCTGATGATAGTCTAAGGCAACTAGAAGGTTGTGTTACTAAGGTCCATGTTACAGTGGCAAGTGTAGAATGCTTCTTGGACTTTAGGGTGATAAGATTCGCAGGACATCCTAGTTATCGAGTCTTGCTAGGTAGGCCTTGGATCTTACAAACACCCTATCAAGTCGACATACCCGCCACTCGAGTGGTTCTAGGTAGAGGTGCTAATCGAGTAATAGTCAATGCTTACCTTGAGTCTCCTCAGAGTGAGAGAGCTCCTTTATCCTCTACTGAATTAGAAACAGCAGATGATCCATCTAGTAGTGAGACTGTTGAGAATCTACCAATCACACCCTATGTATGCTCCTTTGTATGAAACAACTAGGCTAGGAAGATGCAGTTCATTCTAGAAAGAGAGACAGATCCCATAGGCACAGTGATGTAGTGTGCTACCAAGAAATCCTATATAATGATGTACTTGACTATCACTTTCATATGATGATAATGCAATAGTACTTGTCTCTTTCTTTCAAGTGTATGTGTCATTGTCAGGCCTACACAAGATTGTGTTTATGAGTTCAAGTCTCAATCTTGAGACCTAATTCACTTGTGTAACAATTGTCTTCTTTGTCAATGTCAACATGAGTACTATCTTCATCTTCCATCCTCCATAGCTTCCGCCTTTGCCATGCTCTAGATCCCTCATCTTTAACATGGTATCAGAGCTCAACTGAGCATGCCTTAGCTCTTCTCTGCTCTCTCTCAGTTGCTCTTCAACTCTGGTCACCACAGTTCTAGCCCATGACTTCATCTCTTTCACTTGAGCTTCAATGGCAGCCATAGCCAGCATCACCCTGTCAACTTGAAGCTCTTATATCTCACTCCACAGGTCAAACCTCCTAGAGCTTCCTTCTGGGAAAGTGTTCCCCTGCTTCTAGAGCTTCTTTTGACACATCAATCACTGACTTTGGGCAAGCATAGCTTCAGCATTGTGAAAATTCTCAATCTCTGCCCTGTGTCTACCATAGCCAGATAGGACCTACCTCACTTGGAGCTTCCATAACTCCTCAACCAGGCCACTTCAACTCCTGATTCCTTCTAGGGGATTGTTCTCCTACTCCCTGCGCTTCTCTCTGGCACATCACAGAGGCACATTGGCAACCGACAGGCTTGGCATTTTGTCGTCGCTGTCCTGATCTGCATTGTCTGTGATCAAGCTCTCTGCACGCACCGTACTGCCCGCGGTCTGATCGATTGTTATGGGGCTTTGATAGCCCATGAAGTAAGCTATCTTTCCATAAAAAAAGTTTTGAAAATCATCAAGTACAACTCCTACAACTTGAAAAAAACCAGGCCACTGTCTCAGAAACCCTAATTCCACCATAGCCAAAATCTCCCAAACTCATTTTTCTTTCATTTTGTCTCTCCTAACACTCAACCCAAGCCTCTATCACTCTGATCCATTGTGTTGCTGAAGTTCCCAGCAAGAAAAAGATTCAAGAAGATAAGCATCAACAAAATCAAAACATCAAGAATCATCATCAAGTTCAACCATAGTATCTTTTGATACTACATAGTGTGTTTTCACACTGCCATTGGTTGTGTCTTTAGACACATTAGATTTCAACTCTGTGCTGGAAAGTTTCAGAGATTTTAAGCTGATTCCATCATGGAAATGCTAAGCATGAAGTCTCTTGGGTGGTTACCTGTCATAAAGAGTAACATTACTCTTGTTGCCCATTTACATTGCATGCAAGACTTGGCTATCTTACTTACAGAAAGACATGGAGCTATCTACATCAAAGTTCAATCAATGAATCCATCAGAAAATTTTGAAGACATTTCCACCGCCTCAAAGATGATATCTTTGCTTGAGGGCGACATGGACATGAAGACTAAAGCTGCAAGCAAAGTCAAAGAAGAAGCAGACCACACAAACAATGAAGAAGAGAAGAAGGACAAGAAGAAGATCTGCCATGTGTCAAGATTGTGGGAGAGAAGGAAGGAGTCTCGCTTGAAGCTTTCTTGCTTACACAATGGGGGAAGACACACAAGGGTGGAGGCTGAAAATAGTTTTCCTCTTCTTAGTTGTGTAAGCCAAAAGAACTCTAGTACAAAGAAATAGAAGAACCCTAGATATGGGTCTCAAACCAAACTCAATTAACTAAGGTGGCATACTAACTGAGCCACGAACTAGAGTAGATAAGGATAGCTATCATATAGCTATTATTCATGGGCGGTGTACCAACCGCATCTGCAACTGACAAGTCGGTGACATAAATACACAACGGTCACCCTGGCGTATCACGAGTGGAGCTCGATATCTCAACACTCCCCCTCGAGCTCAATCCCAATTCCTGCACACCAAGCAGGTCTCTAAACTTGCGCAGCTTCTCTGCGCCCAATGCCTTCGTGAATATGTCAGCTACCTGATCCTCTGTGCTGACATAAACTAGATCAATAAGACCTAGTAAAACCCTCTCTCGCACATAGTGATAATGCACCTCAATGTGCTTTGTTCTAGCATGATAGACTGGGTTATTTGCCAAGTGTATACTACTCATGTTGTCACAATAAATGACAACTGGCCCATCTGTAGACTGATGCATATCATAAAGTAGCTTATGCAACCAAGCTACCTCACATGCAGCCATTGCTGCACCCCTGTACTCAGCCTCTGTGCTCGACAAGGCAACTGTAGGCTATTTCTTACTGCTCCAAGTGACTGCAGCACTCCCAAAAGAGAACACATATCCACTGGTAGATCGTCTATCAGAAATACTACCAGCCCAATCAGCATCAGTGTATCCATGCAGCTGTATCTGAACCCCAGTCTCATAAAATAGTCCATACTGCAATGTGGACTTCACATACCTGAGTATGCGTCTAGCCGCATCCAAATGCGATTTCCTTGGAGCCTGCATAAACTGACTTACCAATCCAACAGCATAGCTCAAATCTGGCCTGGTAATAGTCATATAAATCAAGCTTCCTACTATGCGTCTGTACATAGTAGGGTCTTCCAGAAGCTCACCTGCATCTACGCTCAGCTTCACATTCTGCTCCAAAGGAACTGAAATAGGCTTACAGCCTGTCATCCCATATTTGGACAGCATGTCCAATCCATACTGCCTCTGCAAGAGCTGTATCCCACTTGGTGATCTAATCACCTCAATGCCCAAGAAATAACGCAGCTCTCCCAAATCCTTCATCTCAAACTTCTGCTTCAATAGCATTTTCACATGAAGGATATCTTCATCACTGTCACCTGTCATAATCAAATCATCAACATAAATGACAAGTAGCATAATACCTTTCTCTGTTTTTCTCACATAAAGTGAGAAATCTGCCTTGGAAATCTGAAAGCCAATAGTGACAAGATACTGTCCTATCTTGTCAGACCATGCTCTAGGTGCTTGCTTCAAGCCATACAAGGCTTTCTTCAACCTGCAAACAAACTCAGGATGAACAGCATGCACATAACCTGGTGGCTGCTCCATATAGACCTCTTCTTGCAAATCACCATGCAAGAAGGCATTCTTTACATCCATCTGATGTAAAGACCATCCCTTTGATGCAGCCATAGCAATGACTGCTCTTACAGTTGCCATCCTTGCAACTGGACTGAATGTTTCTTCATAGTCAATGCCATATGTTTGTGCATACCCCTTGACTACTAATCTTGCCTTGTATCTGTTCACAGAACCATCTGCATTGTGCTTCACCTTATAAACCCACTTACAGCCAATTGCATTCTTACCTTTAGGCAAAGGTACTAACTCCCATGTAGCATTTGCTTCCAAGGCATCCATTTCTTCATCCATGGCTTTCTCCCATTTTTCTTTTCCCATGGCTTCCTCAAAAGAAGTGGGTTCTGGTTCCTGTATCATTTTAACCATATATACATAGTGAATGGCTGTAAATCCATCATATTTCAGCCTATCCACAGGATACCTAGCTCTCGTAGACCTGCGCAAAGTAGGTTCACTCCCAGGTGCTCTCAAAACATCCCTGGTCTTCCTTACTCCAGGTGTAACAATAGAAGGAATACCCAACTCATCATCAATGCTCTGTTCTGAGCCACTGGATTCACCATCCACATAAGAGTGACCTGCATTCACATCAAACATGGGCTGATCAACCTTCTCTTTTCCTTTTCGTGATACCTGCATACCACTATCTGCATTGCTTTGAGAAGAATCTCCTGATCTCAATCTGCCTGTCCATGGCGAAGAATGTGAACCACTACTAGAGGACGCCCCAGGTCCACTAATATTTTGTGACTGCTGCTGTGAATTTTGTGCAGCATTACCATTTTGTGCATCTACATCATCAATCACATTTACTGGTTTATACCAGCTACTCATCTCATCAAAAACAACATCTCTGCTCACTGTAAACTTACGAGTAGAAGGGTTATAGCATCTATACCCTTTTTGCTACAGAGAGTAACCAATAAAGATGCACTTCTCAGCTTTTGGATCCAACTTGGATCTCAACTCATCTGGCACATGTACATAGGCAATGCAACCAAAAATTTTCAAATGAGAAATATCTGGTTTCCTACCAGTATACCTCTCCTCTAGAGTCACCCCATGTATTGCTGCAGTGGGAGTCCTGTTCATTATATAGACTGCTGTAACAACTGCTTCAGCCCAATAAAAATCTGGCAGGTCTTTTTCATTGAGCATGGCACGAGACACCTCTCCAATATGTCTGTTTTTTCTTTCTGCAATTCCATTTTGCTGTGGGGTATGACTGCATGAATATTGCTGCTTTATGCCATGCTCCTGCAGGAACCTTGCAAACTCATTTGAGAGGTACTCTCCCCCTCCATCTGACCTTAGGCATTTTATCTGCAGACCTGTTTCTTTTTCAGCCATAGCTTTAAGAGTTTTGAAATGCCCAAAAACTTCACTTTTCTTTTTCATAAAATATACCCAAACTTTTCTGCTATAGTCATCAATAAAAGTGACAAAATAATGACAGCCTCCAAGAGATGCAGCTTTAGTAGTCCACACATCAGAGTGGATTAATTCCAATGGCTTCTCACTCTCTTGAACATGTCTAGGAAATGGTTTCCTTGCCTGTTTTCCAAACTGACAGGCTTCACATACCTTATGCATTTCTGCAACCTTGAATTTCGGCAAACCTGCAACAATATTTTGGGCCTGCATTGATTTAAGTCGCTGTACATTAACATGACCAATGCGTTTATGCCAGATATCAATATCTGCAACTACACCGGTCCCATGTGCAAACATTGCTGCACTCAATTCAGACATGTCTGCATCCAATGTAAACATTCTGCCCTTCTTCTTTCCTTTTGCTATCAAGCGATCTTTATTTTTCATATCCTCAACAAAGCATCCATGAGGATTAAATCTGACCTGCAAGCCATGTTCAACCATTTGACCAACTGAAACCAGATTCTTGGTGATATTCGGGACATGAAATACATCGGACAGGTATTTCTTTTTCCCATCCTGCATAGACAAAGGAATTTTTCCAATCTGCACAATAGGATGTGCAGTATCATCACCAGTCTCCACAAATCCTGGTTTTTCCATCTTCCTTGCATCCTCCATCCATTCTGCATGACCTGTCATATGGTTTGATGCACCTGAGTCAACATACCATACATCGTTGCTTTCTTCTGCACTTGTCACAGAATTGTTCATGTGCTGCACCATAAACAGATGCTCATTTCTGTCATCACCCTGTCTGCTAGAAGATGCATAATTTCCTTGTTGCAGTTTTCCATTCATGATGTCATTCTGCTTTTTATAGCAGTCTTTAGCCATATGACCCATTTTACCACAGTAGTAGCATTCAACATTACTGTTTGCATTTTGACCTCTTTGCCATCCACCACGACCTCTTTGGCTCCCCCTTCCTGTAAAATATTACACGGCGCAGCGAACAGAATCTGAGAAAGAGATAGAGAGTACACAACAGATAAGAGGAGAATCAGTAAAATTCTTTAACTCCAAACAACTGATACAAAGATGGCTCTGTCCACCCGTGCGCTTCCAATGAATGAAGCTTAGATGGCGATCTAGACAGAAGATAGGTGAAGAGCTTAAGGCTAGCTGGAACAACAACTCTGACTGGGTGAAAGATGAGTGTGAGATGGCTGCGAAGGGGTTTAGCTTTTATAGCCCGCGAAGGTCGTTAGGTCGGCCTGCTGACCGACCTACCATATGAGCCTCCACTAGTCGGCCAGGGAATATTCCAGGGAATATTCCCTTTACCATCGGGCCGGGGGCGCTGCCCCCGGACCCCCGCCAGGGGGGCCGCTGGCCCCCCTGGGACCCCCCAGCCAGGGGCCGCTTCCGCGGCCCCCGGACCCCACAATAGGGGCCCCTTTTAACTCCCTTACCACGCAACTCAATGCAATGTGCCTCGAGTTGCTACCAGCATAACCACTCCGTCTAACCCAAAGATTAGACCCACAACAGTCACCTTTTTGCCATCCGGTCACATAGACCTCATCTGATATACAAGTCAGGACTCAACCAATGTCCGGGCTCACATTTGGCTTCTCCTCATAATGGGGGCCTTACAACTTTGAGCACCATGGATCATTGGTAGCACCTAATGAGGGTGGGGCATTGATCATATCTAACACCCCCCCTCAATGTCCACCCATAGGTGAACTATCTCCTCGGCCCAATGCCGAGTCTCTGAAGATGAACTTGAAGCAGATCCTTCGTAAGTGCTTTGGTGAAGATATCTGCTCCATTCTCCTCTGTTGGACAGTAGACCAATTCCACTATCCCATCCTCCATCAAATCACGCACATAGTGATACTGGATCTCTATATGTTTGGTGCGTGCATGAAACACTGGATTTTTGGCAATGGCGATGCAACTCTGATTGTCACATCTCAGCACAGTTGGTTCTTCATCCTGCACTCCCATATGCCATAGAATCCTTCTCAACCATACGGCCTCACATGCAGCAAAACAAGCTGCCTTGTACTCTGCTTCGGTAGAAGACAATGCCACTGTTGGTTGCTTCTTACTAATCCAAGAGAAAATTCCTGAACCCAAAGAGAAACAATAACCAGAAATTGACTTCCTGGAATCAATGTCTCCTGCCCAATCTGAGTCACAGTTCCCCACAAGAGAAGTTCCGAAACTGTATGTGATACCATAGTCAAGAGTTTTCTTCAAGTATCTGAGCACCCGCATCCCAGCCTTCCAATGACTCTCATGAGGTTTGTTTGAGAACCTGCTCAAAACACCAACAGCAAAACTGATATCTGGTCTGGTGTTACACAAGTAGATTAGACTGCCGACCAACCTCCTATACCTCCCAATGTCTGCTAGTGCTGATGTATCCTCAACGGATAACTTTACATTCACCTCCATAGGTGTAGCTATCTCCTTGCACTCGGTCATGCCAAATGCCTTCAAGATCTCCCATGCATACTTCTTCTGAGAGATGAAGATCTTTCCTGGCTCTTGCCAGACTTCAATCCCCAAACAATAGTGCAGCAAGCCCAAGTCTGTCATTTCAAACTCAAAACTCAAAGCCTTTCGAGTTTGGTTGATCATATCTTCATAGTCACCTGTAATAAGAAGGTCGTCCACATATAGGACAATCACTACAGACTTTTTACCATCCCTGTAAACATACAAGTTAGCATCTGAGGCACATCTTTTGAAGTTTAGGTTTAAAAAGAACCTATCTATCCGCTGGTACCATGCTCTGGGGGCTTGTTTCAGCCCATACAATGCCTTCTTCAGTTTACACACTTTGTTCTCAGAATGGGGGGCCTCAAACCCTGGTGGCTGAGCCACGTACACCTCCTCCTTGAGGTCACCATTTAAGAACGCTGACTTAACATCCATTTGGTACACTGGCCACTTCTTGTGGGCAGCCACTGCAAGTACCGTGCGAATAGTGGTCATTCTGGCAGTTGGGGCAAATGACTCTTGAAAATCAAACCCTTCAACTTGTGAAAATCCTTGGGCAACCAGTCTAGCTTTGTACTTTTCTAAGGTACCATCAGCCTTGTACTTTACCTTCCAGATCCACTTGGTGCCAATAATCTTCCGCTTTGCTGGCCGATCCACTAGCTCCCAAGTGTCATTCTTCATTATGCTGTCATACTCCGCCTGCATAGCAGCCTTCCATGATGGATCTGCAAGTGCTTCTTCTAAGTCAGTTGGCTCCTTTACTTCTCTCATAATCTCAACCATCAAGGCCATGTTGACTATGTGAGCAGAAGCCCTCCTTTGCTCCTCTATTCTCTGAGACCTCCTTGGTCCGTCTGCCTTCTCCTCAACAGATGCAGGCATAGGATTATTGTGGTCATAGAGCTGCTTCACCCAGCGCGGCAATGGCTTTTCCGGTGGGGTGATGTCAGGTTGGTGAACTTTTTCCTCATCATCTGAAGATGATGCTTCCTCCTCCTTAAGGATAGGGATAGCTCTCGGGACAGGTTCATAGTGGACTACTTCTTCGCTTGATGATAAAGTGGAAGACCTTGCCTTCTCCTCCTCCACTGTATGCGGCTCCTCCTTGAACACCACATCACGGCTCGCGATGATCTTCTTTGCCTCTTGGTCATATAACTTGTAAGCCTTCTGCTCATCACTATAACCCAAGAAGATACATTTTCTGCTTTTTGGTTGTAACTTGTTTCTCTTCTCATCTGGAACATGTGCATAACATTCACATCCAAAAATTCTGAAATGTGAAACAGATGGTTTCTTACCAGTGTAAGCCTCATGAGGTGTTTTTCCCTTGAGAGCCTTTGTGTAGCTCCGATTTAGAATGTAGACTGCAGTATTAACAGCTTCAGCCCAAAAATGGTTAGGCAATCCCTTGCCCTTTAGCATGCATCTTGCCATCTCCACAATGGTACGATTCCTGCGTTCCACAACACCATTCTGCTGAGGTGTGTGAGGCGTCGTCAATTGACGCTTGATCCCTTTGCTCTTGCAAAAACCTTCAAACTCCTTTGAGTTGAACTCACCACCACCATCTGTTCTAAATTTCTTCACACTTTTCCCTGTTTCATTCTCAACAAGTATTAGCCATTCTTTAAACTTACCAAAAGCTTGAGCCTTATCACGAAGGAAGTACACCCACATCTTCCTACTGTAGTCGTCGACAATCAACATAAAATAAGAAGATCCCCCCAAGGCCTGTGTAGGCATCTTACCACACAAGTCAGCATGCACCAACTCTAGAGGAGCATGTGCTCTATTCTTGCTTTCTTGTGGAAATGCCTTTCTCTGTTGCTTGCCCATCATACAAGCTTCACATGGTTCCTTCAATTCAGTTATTGTAGGTAGGTGAGCAACCATACCTTGCTTTTGCATCTCCTTCAATACTGCAAATCCGATGTGTCCAAACCTTTCATGCCAAAGCTTACTTGTGCCCACTCCAGCGGTGGCTGTAAGAGCACTTAGCTCATACAGGTTGTTCCTTCTTTCTCCTTTGCCAACAATTGTGCCAGCACTATCAATAATTTCTGCACCTGTCTTCTTGAACCTCACTTCATGACCAAGATCAGTTATGGCAGCAACTGATAAGAGATTTCTCCTGATTTCGGGAACATACAACACATTTGAAAGCTTTTTGACTTCACCATTTGCAGCAACAAAAGAAATAGTACCTGTGCCCGCAGCAGGGCATTTAGCATCATTTCCAACCGTCACAGTGATGGATTCTTGTAGAGGCTGCATAGAACTGTATAGACCTTTCTTGTTGGTCATGTGACGGGAGGCCCCACTATCCAACACCCAAGAGTCAGTGGTAGATTCTTCTTGCGCCGAGGAGCACACTTCCTCAATGGTCGCCATGAATAATTCCAACTCTGCTTCAGCCGTATTGGCTGTCTCTTTCCCTTTAGTTTTAAGGGTACCATTCTTTTCATCTGCCTTCTTGACACGACAATCTGCAATCGCATGTCCTTTCTTCTTACAGTAGAAGCACTCTCCTTGAAACTTCTTCTTGCCGCCCTTTTTCTTTTTGTCACCATCATTTTTGGTGGAGGAAACACCTTTGCCTTTTGCATTGGCAGAGAATGCAGCATCTCCATTGTTGCTTCCTTCTCGGGCTTTCAGCCTCAACTCCTCCTCCATTAATAATGCACAAAACTCCTCAAAAGTCAAAGCTTGAGGTCTCACCTGAGTATTAAGGGCAGTTACTAGTCCATCAAACTTTTGTGGACAAATCCGAAGACACCTCCGAGCTAGCTCTTCGCTAGTCTTTTGTATCCCAGCGCCAGCCATCTGGTCGCGCAGATTCTTAATCCGAGTGATGAATGCTTCAACCGTCTCTCCTTCAGCAAACTTCTCCGCTGCTAGTTGATTCTCCAAGTTTTGAATCCTTGTTTGGTTTCGTGTTTCATACTGACTCCTTAGTACATTCCAAGCCTCTGACGCTTTGGTTGTATGCTGAATCAGAGTCAAAACACTGTCAGAACAGCTTGTAACTAAGGCACACAATGCATCTGCATTCCTTCGTTTCCAAGCTCGTAGAAGATCTGCATTCGGAGGAATCATCACACTAGGATTTGATGGGTCGGGGGTAGGCTGTGGTTCTGCGTCAGTCCCCAGCACAGTCTCCAGAAGCTCATAAGAATCAAGGATAGTAGTAATTTTGAACTTCCACAAGGTGTAGTTTGTACCATCTAACTTGCCTTCGCTGAAGGTTGGTGGACGAATCCTCAGTGTTTGAATAGCCGGTACAGCAGCACCACCTCCTGCACCGCTTCCTGATGCGCCAGAACTGCTTCCCGGAGTCGACATCGTTTCTCTTTGCTGTTGAAGCCTTTGCCTCTTGCACTCTCTCCGATCTCTAGAGCCCCCTGGGCTCTGATACCATGTAAAATATTACACGGCGCAGCGAACAGAATCTGAGAAAGAGATAGAGAGTACACAACAGATAAGAGGAGAATCAGTAAAATTCTTTAACTCCAAACAACTGATACAAAGATGGCTCTGTCCACCCGTGCGCTTCCAATGAATGAAGCTTAGATGGCGATCTAGACAGAAGATAGGTGAAGAGCTTAAGGCTAGCTGGAACAACAACTCTGACTGGGTGAAAGATGAGTGTGAGATGGCTGCGAAGGGGTTTAGCTTTTATAGCCCGCGAAGGTCGTTAGGTCGGCCTGCTGACCGACCTACCATATGAGCCTCCACTAGTCGGCCAGGGAATATTCCAGGGAATATTCCCTTTACCATCGGGCCGGGGGCGCTGCCCCCGGACCCCCGCCAGGGGGGCCGCTGGCCCCCCTGGGACCCCCCAGCCAGGGGCCGCTTCCGCGGCCCCCGGACCCCACAATAGGGGCCCCTTTTAACTCCCTTACCACGCAACTCAATGCAATGTGCCTCGAGTTGCTACCAGCATAACCACTCCGTCTAACCCAAAGATTAGACCCACAACAGTCACCTTTTTGCCATCCGGTCACATAGACCTCATCTGATATACAAGTCAGGACTCAACCAATGTCCGGGCTCACATTTGGCTTCTCCTCATAATGGGGGCCTTACAACTTTGAGCACCATGGATCATTGGTAGCACCTAATGAGGGTGGGGCATTGATCATATCTAACACTTCCTCTAGAGTTACCACGTCCTCCTCCATAGGACTGGTTTTCTTGAGTTTGCTGCATATTCTGATTTCTACCACGACCTCCATATCGGCCTCCTCTACCTCTGCCTCTACCTCTTCCAGCATTTGAGTAGAAGACAGCTTCTTTTGAAGTTCCTCCTGAAGAAGATGCACCACCATTTCTTTGCTCCTCAGAAATTAGAAGAGCAATCAGCTCCTCAAAATCAGGAAATCTTTCACGAACTGAAATGGATGTCCGAAACTGTGCATAATCCTTTCCTAGACCATTCAAGGTCACAGAAACTAAATCATCATCTTCCACTGGTGACCCAATGGAAGCAAGTGCATCTGCAATCTTCTTCACCTTCATGTGGTAGTCGTTGATGCTCATATTTTCTCTTTGCACATTGTGCAACTCTTGCTTGAGCTGCATTTTCCTGACTTGCGTATTTGTGCTATACATTTTTGACAAAGTATCCCATGCCTCCTTTGGCGTACTTGCATCCTGAATATGCACAATCATAGAGTCTGAAATGCTAATAGACAGCCAATACATAACTTTCCTGGCTCTCTCATGCCATGCTTTAAATGCCTGCATTTGCTGTTGATTGGGAACATTAGGAAGAACTGGTTCTTCTTCATTTCCTGCAACAAATTCCCAATATCCTTTTCCCATAAGGAAATTCGTCATTCTAAACTTCCATGCTTGGAAGTTGTTCTTGTCAAGCTTTTCAGTGACAATCTGTGAAAGAGAATCAGATGCCATTACAGAAGACTGCAAAAAATTCTGTCACTGCAAAAACCACAGCTTCACCCTCACAAGGGAAAATCTACAAAACTGGCGAAAGTGGTATTTGACCACACAGTCACTTCCTAGTGACGATTTTGCATCAACAGGCAACAAGGATGATTCTGTAACTCCCAATGTCTCTGCGCACAAGCATACAATGCAATTTTTACAGTAACTATTCACCGACCTGTAGAACAGTGGCTGCACAGCATAAAACTGAGCCTTTTCCTGAGTGCGTGCAGAAAACTTCCGCCTCCAAAACAGGCCCCGAAATGGCCTCAAATAAAAAAAAACAAGGTCGCCGAGAGCTAAAGCTCTATCCCGCAGCATATACTGCCCTCTTGCTTCACCGCGAAGGGCGTCTCAACACCGCTCCCAAAACAGAAAATGAAAGCAACACTGCTCCTCTTACCAGAACACCGCGAGCTTGGCTTGCTTTCTTGAGCTCCTTACCACGAACAAGGCTCTGATACCATGTCAAGATTGTGGGAGAGAAGGAAGGAGTCTCGCTTGAAGCTTTCTTGCTTGCACAATGGGGGAAGACACACAAGGGTGGAGGCTGAAAACAGTTTTCCTCTTCTTAGTTGTGTAAGCCAAAAGAACTCTAGTACAAAGAAATAGAAGAACCCTAGATATGGGTCTCAAACCAAACTCAATTAACTAAGGTGGCATACTAACTGAGCCACGAACTAGAGTAGATAAGGATAGCTATCATATAGCTATTATTCATGGGCGGTGTACCAACCGCGTCTGCAACTGACAAGTCGGTGACATAAATACACAACGGTCACCCTGGCATATCACGAGTGGAGCTCGATATCTCAACACCATGAAGACCAAATGATCACATCATTCAAAGCTGAAGAACCAAAGATGAAAGACAAGAAGATTTTCCATGCTGACAAAGAGAAAGCATATGCTGAAAAAGACCACAAGGGCCTATCGGTCCTTATCTCTCATTTTCTGTTTTAAAAGCATTGAATTGCCTTAATGTTCCTTTCATAAGCTTGTAAAAACTCCTCATGTAACCTTGTACTACAGCCTCTGTACACTTTTGAGGCCCCTGTTACAGCCTCTGCATGTCCACCATGTTTATGGTACCCACACTTAGTCTTTTCTGCAACAGCCTCTAGTGTTTTTCCATGTTTGTGGTATGCCCACACTTTGTAGGTGCTGCTCTTACTAAAGCCTCTACACACTTTGTACTTTCAGGATGTGATTGAGGAGGGGTGTTGAGAATCTACCAATCACACCCTATGAATGGCCCTTTGTACGGAACAACTAGGCTAGGAAGATGCAGTTCATTCTAGGAAGAGAGACAGATCCCATAGGCACAATGATGTAGTGTGCTACCAAGAAATCCTATATAATGATGTACTTGACTATCACTTTCATATGATGATAATGCAATAGTACTTGTCTCTTTCTGTCAAGTGTATGTGTCATTGTCAGGCCTACACAAGATTGTGTTTATGAGTTCAAGTCTCAATCTTGAGACCTAATTCACTTGTGTAATAGTTGTCTTCTTTGTCAATGTCAACATGAGTAGTATCTTCATCTTCCATCCTCCATAGCTTCCGCCTCTGCCATGCTCTAGATCCCGCATCTTTAACAGAGACATCATCCAATGTCGAATCTAAAGAGGGGTCCACTACAGAGGATATTTATCAGATAACTCTAAATGAGCCGATAGAGCTGCAAGATAGGATAAGAGACGCGGATGTGATTGAGTTAGACCTTGGCACGCTGAATGATTCGCGGCCAATTAAATTAGGTTCCATGCTCAGTTCAGCAGAAAGGGAGGATTATGTGTCCTTGATTCAAGAATTCCGCGACATTTTTGCTTGGAGTTATGATAAGCTGAGAGGCATGCCTCCCAGCCTGGCTGTTCATACCATTCCTATAAAAGAAGGCAGTCGTCCTATGCGTCAGAAGGTAGGTGTATAAACATGTCTACATTTGCATCCATTCCAAATACTCACTAAACATTTTTATTTATACCTTGCTCTAGCAACCTCATTAAACATTGGTTAAAAGTAAAAACTCATTATTAAAGCTTTTACATTTGTGGATTATTTGTTGTGGTGGCAAAGAAGGGATATTGATTGGTAAAATTAAGTATAAATTCAATGCTCAATCAATATGCTTAATGTGTGTGTGTGTGTGTGTGTGTGTGTGAGTGTGTGTGTGTGTGTGTGTGTGTGTGTGTGTGTGTGTGTGTGTGTGTGTGATCTTGATCTTTCATTGTGAATGTCTTTGCTAACTTGACACCATGTTGTTGTAATATTAATATTCATAGGCTATAAAATATAGTTATACTTCTTTGAACTAATCATATGTGTATATATGTGTGTATGCATGTATTAGAACTTCAATGTACATACATAAATACATGCACACATACATATGTATATATATCTATGTGTGTATGTATTTTATGTGTGTGTATTAATATTCATAGGCTATAAAATATAGTTATACTTCTTTGAACTAATCATATGTGTGTATATGTGTGTGTATGTGCATGTTAGAACTTCCAATATATATGTATATATATTAATGTGAGAGAGGGAGAGAAAGATAGTTTTTGAATAAGAGAGAGAGGGAGAGAAATATAGTTTTTGAAAACGAGAAAGATATAGAAACAAGTTCTTATTGAGACACATGCGTGCTCGCATGAATGCACACACACATACACATAGAGAGACAAATCAAGATAGGTTTGTCTAGTGTATATTGCATAACTAAAGACAGAGCTTTAAATGTTATTGCTCATACAAACTCTAATCCACCTTAACTAAGTAACTCATCAATGGTTTGCCTAGTCTTTAAAATCAAAGATATATTCTAGGTACTTTAAATGTAGGGAATTTCAATTGGAAGGGTATTAGGACTCAACAGAGGAGAGAGATATAAAAGTAACTTTTGGATGAGAGAGAGAGAGAGAGAGAGACAGAAGATAAAAACAATTATTGATGAGAGACAAGAAAGAGGTGTGTTTTTAAATATCATTGATAAGAGAGAAGAGAAAGAAATGTAAAAAGTGGCTTCAAAATTTCTAGCACTCTCTCCTATAATACTACCTTGGACTCTCTCCTACATTAATAACCTTGGATCTTTACACACACACACACACACTCTCTCTCTCTCTCTCTCTCTCTCTCTCTCTCTCTCTCTCTCTCTCTCTCTCTCTCTCTCTCTCTCTCTCTCTCTCTCTCTCTCTCTCTCTCTCTCTCTCTCTCATTCATGCTCTCCCTTTCCATAAGGAGAGTGGCGAAGAGCGAGAGGGGTCTTGCTTGCTAGACTGTACACCTCTAGTCTTTTAATGTGATTCTATGCTCTAATTAAATATGTACCTTTAAATTCTCTTGTAGTTATGTGGCTATGGTGCTTTGGTGGCTCTTCCTTCTTCCATGGTAGCTCTTCCCTACTCAATGGGATTGCTTTCTTCTTCTCCCCAATGCTTCCTTCCCCCTTGCTTCTCCTACTCAAGATGCAGATGTTCGAGATGGAGCACAAGGGAGTTAGAGAAGAAGAAGGATAGGAAGAGAGAAGGGGTAGATGGTGACAATGAGAAAAGCACCATATGACACATTACTTAGTCGACCTTTCCTGACATGCTAGAAGTGTCGGTCCATTTTATCCAAAAGAAACATTGCCCAATTAAGCTTGATACCTTCAAGTATTTTGACAAATCTAGTGAATAATTCTTTGGACATGCATTTTGATGTAGGCTTGCCCGAAGTAGCCAACATGAAGTGATCATGTAGGGATTGACACAACTAGTTCCATATAGGAGAATAGATATGGGCCACTGATACCCCAGAATTGTTAATAACTTTGTGAAGTACCAAGGGGGTTGAAGTCTCCTTCCGTAAAAGGGCAAGAATCTCCTTTGCTGTGAGTAGCTGGTTACCAAGCGGAAAGAGGTAAGAACAATGCCTCGATGATGTTAGCAAAAGATAAGAAAAAATTATGGCCATACACCAAGCTAAAATGTTTCTTGTAAGATGCTAGGAAGGAATAGCAAAGTTTTGTATCCACACGAGTAGAAGCTTGAGGGCAACAAACTAACAAAGTATGCTGGCCCAACATATACAAACAACTTCCAAAAAGAGGGAGTAATCATGGACAAGTAATGGGACATATTGAACCACTATTGGTGGGGTGGAGGAAGATTCCATTCAAAAAATACGGGATAATATCCACACACACAAAAACTAGGAAAAAGAGGAAGTTTTTGCAAAACCCACATAGTCCACCACTAAGACAAATATCAGAAAGAAAAGCAAAACATAAACATGACTAGACTAGACTTCCCCAAGCAAACAACATCCTATGAAAAAAATTTGACATGATCTAAGCACACGTGTGACCAAAAGCACTACAATCAAATATAATCTTAATCATAGCGCATCCTTGACACTAAATAGACCAAACTAATCAAAACAAACTCATAATAGAAACCACTGACTAATAAATAGAAATCATAGTTCAACCTTGACACTGAATAGACCAAATAGATCAAAACAAACTCATAATAGAAACAATTGACTAATAAACAGAATAGACATGGATTGATAAGACCAACATTTGACTTTGACAAAACCCCATCCCTGTAAATGCTTTTTTTGTCAACCTATGGTGTGGTGATGTGAATGAGTGAAAACTATACAAACTCCTTTCTATCATATAAGAATTTAGTTTGCAATTCGTTAATTAATTTAGCCCTTAATACATAATGAGTCAAACTTCGCAATCCAAAACCCACTCAGACTGAGTTGACTTGAGTATGGGTCTCTATAATGCACTTCATTGTTAAAACTTATATGATACCTGTGGTGCAAAGCGCATGCATGCGTGATAGTGGGGGACTCATTTTTAATTACAATTTAATGTACATGTAGTGCATGTATGCATGCACCATGAATAGGGATTGAATTTTAGTTTACAAAATTATGTGGGTTATTGTGCCATGTGCTCGTGCAACAATGGGGGTTCATTATACAATTTAACAATTAGGTTGATTTTTAATTAAAAATTTAACAAAGTGCACTATGTTCATTTTGTGGGCACAACGATCATATTAATTTTATTTACAAATTATTGTGTGTTATGGTGCACATTAAGGAGGGGGAAAAAATCAAATCTAGCGGTGTGTGGACACTCACAAGGTCTAATGACACGATGGCAAGAAGCACAAATCCCACATCCAAAAATACATAGCAACAAAAAAAATCACAATCAACTAGGCATCAAGTTGTCTAAAGAGAGAGTCGATCTCCTAGACAATATGAAAACAAACAACAACTAACACCCATGTAAAGAAGAATAAAAGGATGGGGGAATGTATGGTTTTTTTGTGTGTTTATTTTTTAATTCAATTTATTTGCTTGTGAATTTTAGGGTCTTACTTTTATTTTATTTTTTTCCTTTTTTTTTATTAACATAATGTTTATGTGATTGTGGTTGTGTTCTATTAGGCTTTTGTTTTGGTATTTTGGTTTCTATTTTGTTTGTAGTGCTTTTTTTTGTCTCTTCATTTTTTTAAAAAAAATAAACAAACAAATGTGTAGTTTGGAGTGACCAAATTGGGAGAAAAATGGTTAGAATTTGTAAATGAAAATTTTTAGAATTTGAAACAATTTGATTAATAAATCGTCCATTTTTTTCAAAATTTTAAGGATTTTTTATGAAATTCTTAAATTTTGTTAGAATTTTCAAGTTATTTCTAATTTTTTATGTGAATTTTTAGTTTGGATTTATGGTATTAAAATTTTTAATATTTTTATTTTTATCAATATTTTTTGTACATTTTTATTTATTTGAAATTTTATGGTTTTTTTTTTTTAGTTTTTTTTTTTAAATAAAGAAATATGTGAAAATAATTTGGGTACTCGGTTGCGATGTGTGGGAACAAAAGGTTGCACAACACAGTCAAGATCCCACACATGTCTTGGTGCACGAATAAGAGCTTTATTGGTACACACACAAACCACAGACGATCCACATGTGAACACCAATGAAAGAGAAGCCACATGGCAAGGTACATGTGAATGAGGGCTAACATATATGCCACATAGGCTTGATCACGTATGCCTAGCTCTGCAAAAAATCCTGGTATGTGATAGGGGGATACGAAGATGGGTGCTGATAAGGGCAAGTAGTGCGACAATAGTGGCATAGGGGGGAAACTGGGGTTATGGGAGGGGCAGGTGTGGTGAAGGGGGAGGGGGAGGGGGGGGGATGGGTGGAAAGAGGGGCTTAGCTAGGGAGAGAATGGGAGGTTCGATGGGGGAAGGTGGGTGGACTACAAAGAGGGGTGGGAGGGTGGTGGAAGGTGGAGGCACTGGGGGTACAAGGTGGAGGGTGGAGGGAGGTATGGAGGGTGGAAGGGGGAGTTGGAGGTCTAAGGCGGCAGCGAGCATGTAGACCCAATGTTTGGGCAAACCCATGAGGTTGGTGGCAGGGCGGGGCCCCAAAGGAAAGTGGAGAGGTTGGGGTGGAGAGGAGGAAGACTGGGCATGGGAGGAGAGGAGGAAGGCTTGAAGGAGATGGGGAAGAAGAGGGAGGAGAAGGAAAGGAGAGGAGGGAGAAGTAAGACAAAGGGGGAGCAATGCTAGGGAGAGAGAGAGAGGGGGGAGGAGAGAGAAGAAGAAAGAAAGAAAGAAGAGAGAGAGGGAAGGGAGGAAATGCAGGTAGTTTAGAGAAGGGGCAAGGGAGAGGAGAGGTTTGTTTGTTTTTTAAAATTAATATTTGAATTGAACCCCACAAGCACGGTGCAGGGCAAAAAATGAAGTTATATTGCCAAGAGCGAACAGAAGTGGGGGAACATAGCAGGTTAGATGCAATACATTAGACCTTATAGTGCACATTTTGAGGCAAAAATTGAGCATTCACGTAGACATGCACGGGGATTAGACAAAAATTTCACTAAAAAATTAATGCAAAAATATATGGGCATCAGATTGACGTGCAAACAAAAGGAAAAGTGGCTAGGACAATAGAGGGAAAAGGATGGATAACACAAATGATACATCCTGCATTAAAAAAAAGTATTCACACGAAAAATATGAAAAAATACACCAAAAAATGGAAATTTCATTGGCCAAAATGGAGTGTAGTAAAGGAAAAATATCTTATTTGACAAGACAAACAAGGCTATAAAATCAAAATATGGTTTCAATGATAAAGGAGAGTATTCACATGAAAAAAAAATTAAAACACTAACAAAAAAGTCACACCAACACACATAACGACCAATCTATGCATCGAATTAACATGCAATAAAAAGAAGAAATGTTTGGGGGAAGCGAAGGAGTGGATCTATGAGGTCAAACAATAGGCCTAATATGAAAAATATATGTTCACATGGAAACATGTCCAAGGCATATAAAATCGTTCAAAAATTAGTAATTTATGAACCATAGCTCGGAACACAGGTTGGTAAAAGGAAAAAGTGACTAGTTGGAAGGAATAAATAGGGCTATAAGGTTAAACTTCAAGTTTGGTGAGTGTAGGATGTATTCACATGAAAATACATCCGTAGAGTGTAAAAGTGTTCAAAAATTAATAATGAATAATCCGCAAGTCAAAATAGGAGATTATAAAAGGAAAAAATGTCCAACTTGAAGGGACAAACAAGAATATGACATTAAAGTATAGTTCTGGTAAAGCAAGAAAATGTTCACATGAAAAGATGAGAAAAAGAAAAAATGGCCACATAGGGAAGAGAAGACCCCAACTACGATATATAATAGGATGGGGTAGGTGGGGAAGGGATCCCAATAGGATATAGAAGAGATATTGCATCTGTGAATGATCAGATAGCGGTGTTTTCATGAGTGTATGCAAGCTGAAAATACATCATGGACGCATCCCTACACTTAAAACTTTTTGGACCGATTTTGCTAATCCACAAGGGCCTAACTCGTGATAACAAACCAAATCCTTGCATTCCCACACTTAAGACATGACACACACATATGAACACAAGAGGTAGGGTTAGAAACACTTGGTCTATTTAGCAGATGGTTGATGTGGATAGGCATTAATGCGCTCGATGTTGAATACGTCTGTAGTAGGAGGTACCACAGCTTGCCACAACATGTTTGAGACCACACACTAGTACCTAGAGTAACAATGTCGATGAAGACCCATAAAGTTGTCAATGACAAAGAATCTATCACTCATTTCAACAATCACTCATGTGGAAATGAGAGAGCAAGTGATCGCTCCATAGCTTACGTCACTCATAAAAGAATTGAAGGGAACCCATATCTTACACACCCAGTTAAGAAATTGACAAAATTGAGGGGCTCAAAGGGCATATGCAAGCATGCACAATTGATAGTGCATTAGTGCGTCCCAACCCATATGGCATGGGTGCAAGCAAGAAGGCCAAGGAGCCTTGTAGTGTAGTGTGCAGAACAAAGTGATGTGTCATATTGTGATAATAGAGGCCCATCTCGTGTGTGCAAAGGGAAACGGGAACGTACCTAATCACCAATGTTAAAATATATTTCAATCCTCACCTCTAAATTAATAGAAGGAAAAATTAGTCAATCAGTCACCAGTGTTAAAATATATTTCAATCCTCACCTCTCAATTAATAGAAGGAAAAATAAGTCAACCAGTCACCCCCTTTGTCTCTTGCTCTATTAACAGATATAGGAGGACAACCTAGTTTCTTGCACCCATTGATGTAATCCTTATTACCACTTGTGCAAAGATTTGTATGCCTTGTGTGCTATTGATAATGCAATTGTGCATCCCGCCCTATGCCCACATATAGCGCGAGAAGGAAGGCCAAGGAGCCTTATAGTGCCATGCATAGGAAAAGATCGTGCTTTATGCATTGAGAGGCCTAACCCATTCATGTAACACTCCATTCACACATCACATCTCTCATTTGGATTTGAAGGAAAAAAGGGGTCACTTACCCTGCCCTTTGTTTCATGCTCTATTGATGAATACAGAAGGTAGCCCATACTCATGTCCCCATCTGATTAGGATGAATGCTCATGTCATGCAAGGGGTTTGTCAATAAAGATTGGCTTCATCTTGTTGATGATGCCAAATAATGTCTGCTATGATAAAGAGGAATACCAAGGGAGGTAGCCAATATATCAAGAATTTGGTTTGAATGTAGATGCTTTTGTTTGTTGGAGGAGTCATGCTCGTAGAGTGACAGGACATAATGCACCAAGGGACACAACTTCGGGACTGCATCCTAGAGAGTTCAATTAATGAGTGAGCTCATTTGGATCGCAAGGTGGTATCACCTTTTCCGCAGCCAACTTTCTGCCCAACAATGTTTGCCACCTTTTCTTGGAGCGAGGCTTGTTATGGCATGAAATTTCTTACTTTTCTCCCATAATAAATTATTAATTTTTATTTTCTTTTCTTCTTACTCTTGAGGGTGTTTCCACGTTTTCCAAAGAGTAAAACGTTATGGCAAGGACTGAAGTTATTTTCTCCCATTATATATATATATATATATATATATATATATTCAATAGCCTAAATCCCAGTGTTTAGAACCAAACCCACCACATTTGTTGGATTGGAAGGAAAGGAAACATAGCAAGCTAGGAGCTGGAATAAAAGGTATAGTAGAAATCATTCGCTTTGTCAACAAAATCCACATGTCGATGAGTATCAAAAGTAACATAAGAAGCATTAAGAAGTGACACCAAAGGGGAAAAGGGACTATCAATTGTGATTATCAAGGTCCCCAAGGAGGGTAGTACTTCTTCAAGCGATAGCCATTGATCAGGAAGGGGTCATCAGAGGTATCTACAACTTAGATCTTAATAGAGATGTTAGGGTTGATTGCAAGTACCTTTGTAAGGGCCCATCTAGTATTGTTGGAGCTTTCCAGGGAACTTGCCAAAGCATGATCATAGGCAAGACGAGATCACCTTCTTCAAATTATTTATGTTTGATGAAGCTATCTGATAGATTATGTTGAGATATCGAGCTCCACTCGTGATACGCCAGGGTGACCGTTGTGTATTTATGTCACCAACTTGTCAGACGCGGTTGGTACACCGCCCATGAATAATAGCTACATGACAGCTATCCTTATCTACTCTAGTTCGTGGCTCAATTAGTATGCCACCTTAGTTATTTGAGTTTGGTTTGAGACCCATATATAGGGTTCTTCTATTTCTTTGTATGAGAGTTCTTTTTGGCTTACACAACTAAGAAGAGGAAAACTGTTTTCAGCCTCCACCCTTGTGTGTATTCCCCCATTGTGCAAGCAAGAAAGCTTCAAGCGAGACTCCTTCCTTCTCTCCCACAATCTTGACATGGTATCAGAGCCTTGTTCGTGGTAAGGAGCTCAAGAAAGCAAGCCAAGCTCGCGGTGTTCTGGTAAGAGGAGCAGTGTTGCTTTCATTTTCTGTTTTGGGAGTAGATCTCTGCAGGTAGCACAGCCGAAAATTGCAAGAGTGCATTGTCTCAGGTTGAGACGCCCTTCGCGGTGAAGCAAGAGGGCAGTATATGCTGCGGGAGAGGCCTTTAGCCCTTGGCGACCCTGTTTTTTTTATTTGAGGCCATTTCGGAGCCTGCTTTGGACGCGGAAGTTTTCTGCACGCACTCAGGAAAAGGCCTAGTTTTATGCTGTGCGACCACTGTTCTACAGGTCGGTTAAAAGTTACCACAGAAATTGCATCGTATGCTTATCTGCAGAGACATTGGGAGTTACAGAATCATCCTTGGTTTCTGTTTATGCAAAATCGTCACTAGGAAGTGACCGTGTGGTCAAATACCACTTTTGCCAGTTTTGCAGATTTTCCCTTGTGAGGGTGAAGCTGTGTTTTTTGCAGTGACAGAATTTTTTGCAGTGTTCTGTAATGGCGTCTGATTCTCTCTCACAAATTGTCATTGAAAAGCTTGACAAGAACAACTTCCAAGCATGGAAGTTTAGAATGAGGAATTTCCTTATGGGAAAAGGATATTGGGAATTTGTTGCAGAAAATAAAGAAGAACTAGTTCTTCCTGATGTTCCCAATCAACAACAAATGCAGGCATTTAAAGCATGGCATGAGAGAGCCAGGAAAGTTATGTACTGGCTGTCTATCAGCATTTCAGACTCTATGATTGTGCATATTCACGATGCAAGTACGCCAAAGGAGGCATGGGATACTTTGTCAAAAATGTATAGCACAAATACGCAAGCCAGGAAAATGCAGCTCAAGCAAGAGTTGCATAATGTGCAAAGAGAAAATATGAGCATCAATGACTACCACATGAAGGTGAAGAAGATTGCAGATGCACTTGCTTCCATTCGGTTGCCAGTGGAAGATGATGATTTAGTTTCTGTGACCTTGAATGGTCTAGGAAAGGATTATGCACAGTTCCGAACATCCATTTCCATCCGTGAAAGATTTCCTGATTTTGAGGAGTTGATTGCTCTTCTATTTTCTGAGGAGCAGAGAAATGGTGGTGCATCTTCTTTAGGAGGAACTTCAAAAGAAGATGTCTTCTACTCAAATGCTGGAAGAGGTAGAGGCAGAGGTAGAGGAGGCCGATATGGAGGCCATGGTAGAAATCAGAATATGCAGCAAACTCAAGAAAACCAGTCCTATGGAGGAGGACGTGGTAACTCTAGAGGCAGGGGGAGCCAAAGAGGTCATGGTGGATGGAAAAGAGGCCAAAATGCAAACAGTAATGTTGAATGCTACTACTGTGGTAAAATGGATCATATGGCTAAAGACTGCTATAAAAATCAAAATGACATCATGAATGAAAAACTGCAACAAGGGAATTATGCATCTTCTAGTAGACAGGGTGATGACAGAAATGAGCACTTGTTTATGGTGCAGCACATGAACAATTCTGTGACAAGTGCAGAAGAAAGCAATGATGTATGGTATGTTGACTCAGGTGCATCAAACCACATGACAGGTCATGCAGAATGGATGGAGGATGCAAGAAAAATAAAAAAACCAGGATTTGTGGAGACTGGTGATGATACTGCACATCCTATTGTGCAAATTGGAAAATTTCCTTTGTCTATGCAGGATGGGAAAAATAAATACCTGTCCGATGTATTTCATGTCCCAAATATCACCAAGAATCTGGTTTCTGTTGGTCAAATGGTTGAGCAGGGCTTGCAGGTCAGATTTAATCCTCATGGATGCTTTGTTGAGGATATGAAAAATAAAGGTCGCTTGATAGCAAAAGGAAAGAAGAAGGGCAGAGTGTTTACATTGGATGCAGACATGTCTGAATTGAGTGCAGCAATGTTTGCACATGGGACCGGTGTAGTTGCAGATATTGATATCTGGCATAAACGCATTGGTCATGTTAATGTACAGCGACTTAAATCAATGCAGGCCTAAAATATTGTTGCAGGTTTGCCAAAATTCAAGGTTGCAGAAATGCATAAGGTATGTGAAGCCTGTCAGTTTGGAAAACAGGCAAGGAAACCATTTCCTAGACACGTTCAAGAGAGTGAGAAGCCATTGGAATTAATCCACTCTGATGTGTGGACTACTAAAGCTGCATCTCTTGGAGGCTGTCATTATTTTGTCAGTTTTATTGATGACTATAGCAGAAACATTTGGGTGTATTTTATGAAAAAGAAAAGTGAAGTTTTTGGGCATTTCAGAACTCTTAAAGTGATGGTTGAAAAAGAAACAGGCCTGCAGATAAAATGCCTAAGGTCAAATGGAGGGGGAGAGTACCTCTCAAATGAGTTTGCAAGGTTCCTACAGGAGCATGGCATAAAGCAGCAATATTCATGCAGTCATACCCCACAACAAAATGGAAATGCAGAAAGGAAAAACAGGCATATTGGAGAGGTATCTCGTGCCATGCTCAATGAAAAAGACTTGCCAGATTTTTATTGGGCTGAAGCAGTTGCTACAGCAGTCTACATAATGAACAGGACTCCCACTGCAGCAATACATGGAATGACTCCAGAGGAGAGGTATACTGGTAGGAAACTAGATATTTCTCATTTGAAAATTTTTTGTTGCATTGCCTATGTACATGTGCCAGATGAGTTGAGATCCAAGTTGGATCCAAAAGCTGAGAAGTGCATCTTTATTGGTTACTCTCTGCAGCAAAAAGGGTATAGATGCTATAACCCTTCTACTCGTAAGTTTTGTTGAGATATCGAGCTCCACTCGTGATACTCCAGGGTGACCGTTGTGTATTTATGTCACCGACTTGTCAGTTGTAGACGCGGTTGGTACACCGCCCATGAATAATAGCTACATGATAGCTATCCTTATCTACTCTAGTTCGTGGCTCAGTTAGTATGCCACCTTAGTTAGTTGAGTTTGGTTTGAGACCCATATATAGGGTTCTTCTATTTCTTTGTATGGGTGTTCTTTTGGCTTACACAACTAAGAAGAGGAAAATTGTTTTCAGCCTCCACCCTTGTGTGTATTCCCCCATTGTGCAAGTAAGAAAGCTACAAGTGAGACTCCTTCCTTCTCTCCCACAATCTTGACATGGTATCAGAGCCTTGTTCGTGGTAAGGAGCTCAAGAAAGCAAGCCAAGCTCGCGGTGTTCTGGTAAGAGGAGCAGTGTTGCTTTCATTTTCTGTTTTGGGAGCAGATCTCTGCAGGTAGCACAGCCGGAAAGTGCAGGAGTGCATTGTCTCAGGTTGAGACACCCTTCGCGGTGAAGCAAGAGGGCATTATATGCTGCAGGTGAGGGCTTTGGCCATCGGTGACCTTGTTTTTTTTATTTGAGGCCATTTCGGGGCCTATTTCAGAGGCGGAAGTTTTCTGCACGCACTCAGGAAAAGGCCCAGTTTTATGCTGTGCAGCCACTGTTCTACAGTGACAGAATTTTTTGCAGTGTTCTGTAATGGCATCTGATTCTCTCTCACAGATTGTCATTGAAAAGCTTGACAAGAACAACTTCCAAGCATGGAAGTTTAGAATGACGAATTTCCTTATGGGAAAAGGATATTGGGAATTTGTTGCAGGAAATGAAGAAGAACCAGTTCTTCCTGATGTTCCCAATCAACAGCAAATGCAGGCATTCAAAACATGGCATGAGAGAGCCAGGAAAGTTATGTATTGGTTATCTATCAGTATTTCAGACTCTATGATTGTGCATATTCAGGATGCAAGTACGCCAAAGGAGGCATGGGATACTTTGTCAAAAATGTATAGCACAAATACGCAAGCCAGGAAAATGCAGCTCAAGCAAGAGTTGCATAATGTGCAAAGAGAAAGTATGAGCATCAACGACTACCACATGAAGGTGAAGAAGATTGCAGATGCACTTGCTTCCATTGGGTCGCCAGTGGAAGATGATGATTTAGTTTCCGTGACCTTGAATGGTCTAGGAAAGGATTATGCACAGTTCCGAACATCCATTTCCGTCCGTGAAAGACTTCTTGATTTTGAGGAGTTGATTGCTCTTCTAATTTCTGAGGAGCAGAGAAATGGTGGTGCATCTTCTTCAGGAGGAACTTCAAAAGAAGCTGTCTTCTACTCAAATGCTGGAAGAGGTAGAGGCAGAGGTAGAGGAGGCCAATTTGGAGGCCGTGGTAGAAATCAGAATATGCAGCAAACTCAAGAAAACCAGTCCTATGGAGGAGGACGTGGTAACTCTAGAGGCAGGGGGAGCCAAAGAGGTCGTGGTGGATGGCAAAGAGGCCAAAGTGCAAACAGTAATGTTGAATGCTACTATTGTGGTAAAATGGGTCATATGGCTAAAGACTACTATAAAAAGCAGAATGACATCATGAATGGAAAACTGCAACAAGGAAATTATGCATCTTCTAGTAGACAGGGTGATGACAGAAATGAGCATTTGTTTATGGTGCAGCACATGAACAATTCTGTGACAAGTGCAGAAGAAAGCAACGATGTGTGGTATGTTGACTCAGGTGCATCAAACCACATGACAGGTCATGCAGAATGGATGGAGGATGCAAGTAAAATGGAAAAACCAGGATTTGTGGAGACTGGTGATGATACTGCACATCCTATTGTGCAGATTGGAAAAATTCCTTTGTCTATGCAGGATGGGAAAAATAAATACATGTCCGATGTATTTCATGTCCCGAATATCACCAAGAATCTGGTTTCTGTTGGTCAAATGGTTGAACAGGGCTTGCAGGTCAGATTTAATCCTCATGGATGCTTTGTTGAGGATATGAAAAATAAAGGTCGCTTGATAGCAAAAGGAAAGAAGAAGGGAAGAATGTTTACGTTGGATGCAGACATGTCTCAATTGAGTGCAGCAATGTTTGCACATGGGACCGGTGTAGTTGCAGATATTGATATCTGGCATAAACGCATTGGTCATGTTAATGTACAGCGATTTAAATCAATGCAGGCCCAAAATATTGTTGCAGGTTTGCCAAAATTCAAGGTTGCAGAAATGCATAAGGTATGTGAAGCCTGTCAGTTTGGAAAACGGGCAATGAAACCATTTCCTAGACATGTTCAAGAGAGTAAGAAGCCATTGGAATTAATCCACTCTGATGTGTGGACAACTAAAGCTGCATCTCTTGGAGGCTGTCATTATTTTGTCAGTTTTATTGATGACTATAGCAGAAAAGTTTGGGTGTATTTTATGAAAAAGAAAAGTGAAGTTTTTGGGCATTTCAAAACCTTGAAAGCTATGGCTGAAAAAGAAACAGGTCTGCAGATAAAATGCCTAAGGTTAGATGGAGGGGGAGAGTACCTCTCAAATGAGTTTGCAAAGTTTTTGCAGGAGCATGGCATAAAGCAGCAATATTCATGCAGTTATACCCCACAACAAAATGGAATTGCAGAAAGGAAAAACAGGCATATTGGAGAGGTATCTCGTGCCATGCTCAATGAAAAAGACTTGCCAGATTTTTATTGGGCTGAAGCAGTTGCTACAGCAGTCTACATAATGAACAGGACTCCCACTGCAGCAATACATGGAATGACTCCAGAGGAGAGGTATACTGGTAGGAAACCAGATATTTCTCATTTGAAAATTTTTGGTTGCATTGCCTATGTACATGTGCCAGATGAGTTGAGATCCAAGTTGGATCCAAAAGCTGAGAAGTGCATCTTTATTGGTTACTCTCTGCAGCAAAAAGGGTATAGATGCTATAACCCTTCTACTCGTAAGTTTACAGTGAGCAGAGATGTTGTTTTTGATGAGATGAGTAGCTGGTATAAACCAGTAAATGTGATTGATGATGTAGATGCACAAAATGGTAATTTCAAAACTCTTATGTACATGTGCCAGATGAGTTGAGATCCAAGTTGGATCCAAAAGCTGAGAAGTGCATCTTTATTGGTTACTCTCTGCAGCAAAAAGGGTATAGATGCTATAACCCTTCTACTCGTAAGTTTACAGTGAGCAGAGATGTTGTTTTTGATGAGATGAGTAGCTGGTATAAACCAGTAAATGTGATTGATGATGTAGATGCACAAAATGGTAATTTCAAAATGCAGAAAAGTTTGGGTGTATTTTATGAAAAAGAAAAGTGAAGTTTTTGGGCATTTCAAAACTCTTAAAGCGATGGTTGAAAAAGAAACAGGCCTCTAGATAAAATGCCTAAGGTCAGATGGAGGGGGAGAGTACCTCTCAAATGAGTTTGCAAGGTTCCTATAGGAGCATGGCATAAAGCAGCAATATTCATGCAGTCATACCCCACAACAAAATGGAATTGCAGAAAGGAAAAACAGGCATATTGGAGAGGTATCTCGTGCCATGCTCAATGAAAAGACTTGCCAGATTTGTATTGGGCTGAAGTAGTTGCTACAGCAGTCTACATAATGAACAGGACTCCCACTGCAGCAATACATGGAATGACTCTAGAGGAGAGGTATACTGGTAGGAAACTAGATATTTCTCATTTGAAAATTTTTTGTTGCATTGCCTATGTACATGTGCCAGATGAGTTGAGATCCAAGTTGGATCCAAAAGCTGAGAAGTGCATCTTTATTGGTTACTCTCTGCAGCAAAAAGGGTATAGATGCTATAACCCTTCTACTCGTAAGTTTACAGTGAGTAGAGATGTTTTTTTTGATGAGATGAGTAGCTAGTATAAACCAGTAAATGTGATTGATGATGTAGATGCACAAAATGGTAATGCTGCACAGAATTCACAGCAGCAGTCACAAAATATTAGTAGACCTGGAGCGTCCTCTAGCAGTGGTTCACATTCTTCACCATGGACAGGCAGATTGAGATCAGGAGAATCTTCTCAAAGTAATGCAGATAGTGGTATGCAGGTATCACGAAAAGGAAAAGAGAAGGTTGATCAGCCCATGTTTGATATGAATGCAGGTCACTCTTATGTGGATGGTGAATCCAGTGGCTCAGAACAGAGCATTGATAATGAGTTGGGTATTCCCTCTATTGTTACACCTAGAGTAAGGAAGACCAGGGATGTTTTGAGAGCACCTGGGAGTGAACCCACTTTGCGCAGGTCTACCAGAGTTAGGTATCCTGTGGATAGGCTGAAATATGATGGATTTACAGCCATTCACTATGTATATATGGTCAAGGTGATACAGGAACCAGAACCCACTTCTTTTGAGCAAGCCATGGGAAAAGAAAAATGGGAGAAAGCCATGGATGAAGAAATGGATGCCTTGGAAGCAAATGCTACATGGGAATTGGTACCTTTGCCTAAAGGTAAGAATGCAATTGGCTGTAAGTGGGTTTATAAGGTGAAGCACAATGCAGATGGTTCTGTGAACAGATACAAGGCAAGATTAGTAGTCAAGGGGTATGCACAAACATATGGCATTGACTATGAAGAAACATTCAGTCTGGTTGCAAGGATGGCAACCGTAAGAGCAGTCATTGCTATGGCTGCATCAAAGGGATGGTCTTTACATCAGATGGATGTAAAGAATGCCTTCTTGCATGGTGATTTGCAAGAAGAGGTCTATATGGAGCAGCCACCAGGTTATGTGCATGATGTTCATCCTGAGTTTGTTTGCAGGCTGAAGAAAGCCTTGTATGGCTTGAAGCAAGCACCTAGAGCATGGTCTGACAAGATAGGACAGTATCTTGTCACTATTGGCTTTCAGATTTCCAAGGCAGATTTCTCACTTTATGTGAGAAAAACAGAGAAAGCTATTATGCTACTTGTCATTTATGTTGATGATTTGATTATGACAGGTGACAGTGATGAAGATATCCTTCATGTGAAAATGCTATTGAAGCAGAAGTTTGAGATGAAGGATTTGGGAGAGCTGCGTTATTTCTTGGGCATTGAGGTAATTAGATCACCAAGTGGGATACAGCTCTTGCAGAGGCAGTATGGATTGGACATGCTGCCCAAATATGGGATGACAGGCTATAAGCCTATTTCAGTTCCTTTGGAGCAGAATGTGAAGCTGAGCGCAGATGCAGGTGAGCTTTTGGAAGACCCTACTATGTACAGACGCATAGTAGGAAGCTTGATTTATATGACTATTACCAGGCTAGATTTGAGCTATGCTGTTGGATTGGTAAGTCAGTTTATGCAAGCTCCAAGGAAACCGCATTTGGATGCGGCTAGACGCATACTCAGGTATGTGAAGTCCACATTGTAGTATGGACTATTTTATGAGACTGGGGTTCAGATACAGTTGCATGGATACACTGATGCTGATTGGGCTGGTAGCATTTCTGATAGACGTTCTACCAGTGGATATGTGTTCTCTTTTGGGAGTGCTGCAATCACTTGGAGCAGCAAGAAACAGCCTACAGTTGCCTTGTCGAGCACAGAGGCTGAGTACAGGGGTGCAGCAATGGCTGCATGTGAGGTAGCTTGGTTGCATAAGCTACTTTATGATATGCATCAGTCTACAGATGGACCACTTGTCATTTATTGTGACAACATGAGCAGTATACACTTGGCAAATAACCCAGTCTATCATGCTAGAACAAAGCACGTTGAGGTGCATTATCACTATGTGCGGGAGAGGGTTTTACTAGGTCTTATTGATCTAGTTTATGTCAGCACAGAGGATCAGGTAGCTGACATATTCACGAAGGCATTGGGCGCAGAGAAGCTGCACAAGTTCAGAGACCTGCTTGGTGTGCAGGAATTGGGATTGAGCTCGAGGGGGAGTGTTGAGATATCGAGCTCCACTCGTGATACTCCAGGGTGACCGTTGTGTATTTATGTCACCAACTTGTCAGTTGCAGACGCGGTTGGTACACCGCCCATGAATAATAGCTACATTATAGCTATCCTTATCTACTCTAGTTCGTGGCTCAATTAGTATGCCACCTTAGTTAGTTGAGTTTGGTTTGAGACCCATATATAGGGTTCTTCTATTTCTTTGTATGGGTGTTCTTTTGGCTTACACAACTAAGAAGAGGAAAAGTGTTTTCAGCCTCCACCCTTGTGTGTATTCCCCCATTGTGCAAGTAAGAAAGCTACAAGTGAGACTCCTTCCTTCTCTCCCACAATCTTGACAAGTTTACAGTGATCAGAGATGTTGTTTTTGATGAGATGAGTAGCTAGTATAAACCAGTAAATGTGATTGATGATGTAGATGCACAAAATGGTAATGCTGCACAGAATTCACAGCAGTAGTCACAAAATATTAGTGGACCTGGAGCGTCCTCTAGTAGTGGTTCACATTCTTTGCCATGGACAGGCAGATTGAGATCAGGAGAATCTTCTCAAAGCAATGCAGATAGTGGTATGCAGGTATCACGAAAAGGAAAATAAAATGTTGATCAGCCCATGTTTGATGTGAATGCAGGTCACTCTTATGTGAATGGTGAATCCAGTGGCTCAGAACAGAGCATTGATGATGAGTTGGGTATTCCTTCTATTGTTACACCTCGAGTAAGGAAGACCAGGGATGTTTTGAGAGCACCTGGGGGTGAACCTACTTTGCGCAGGTCTACGAGAGCTAGGTATCCTATGGATAGGCTGAAATATGATGGATTTACAGCCATTCACTATGCATATATGGTCAAAGTGATACAGGAACCAGAACCCACTTCTTTTGAGCAAGCCATGGGAAAAGAAAAATGGGAGAAAGCCATGGATGAAGAAATGGATGCCTTGGAAGCAAATGCTACATGGGAATTGGTACCTTTGCCTAAAGGTAAAAATGCAATTGGCTGTAAGTGGGTTTATAGGGTGAAGCACAATGCAGATGGTTCTGTGAACAGATACAAGGAAAGATTAGTAGTCAAGGGGTATGCACAAACATATGGCATTGACTATGAAGAAACATTCAGTCCGGTTGCAAGGATGGCAACCGTAAGAGCAGTCATTGCTATGGCTGCATCAAAGGGATGGTCTTTACATCAGATGGATGTAAAGAATGCCTTCTTGCATGGTGATTTGCAAGAAGAGGTCTATATGGAGCAGCCACCAGGTTATGTGCATGTTGTTCATCCTGAGTTTGTTTGCAGGTTGAAGAAAGCCTTGTATGGCTTGAAGCAAGCACCTAGAGCATGGTCTGACAAGATAGGACAGTATCTTGTCACCATTGGCTTTCAGATTTCCAAGGCAGATTTCTCACTTTATGTGAGAAAAACAGAGAAATGTATTATGCTACTTGTCATTTATGTTGATGATTTGATTATGACAGGTGACAGTGATGAAGATATCCTTCATGTGAAAATACTATTGAAGCAGAAGTTTGAGATGAAGGATTTGGGAGAGCTACGTTATTTCTTGGGCATTGAGGTGATTAGATCACCAAGTGGGATACAGCTCTTGCAAAGACAGTATGGATTGGACATGCTGTCCAAATATGGGATGACAGGCTATAAGCCTATTTTAGTTCCTTTGGAGCAGAATGTGAAGCTGAGCACAGATGCAGGTGAGCTTCTAGAAGACCCTACTATGTACAGACGCATAGTAGGAAGTTTGATTTATATGACTATTACCAGGCCAGATTTGAGCTATGCTATTGGATTCGTAAGTCAGTTTATGCAGGCTCCAAGGAAACCACATTTGGATGCGGCTAGACGCATACTCAGGTATGTGAAGTCCACATTGCAGTATGGACTATTTTATGAGACTGGGGTTCAGATACAGTTGCATGGATACATTGATGCTGATTGGGCTGGTAGTATTTCTGATAGACAATCTACCAGTGGATATGTGTTCTCTTTTGGGAGTGCTGCAGTCACTTGGAGCAGCAAGAAACAGCCTATAGTTGCCTTGTCGAGCACAGAGGCTGAGTACAGGGGTGCAGCAATGGCTGCATGTGAGGTAGCTTGGTTGAATAAGCTACTTTATGATATGCATCAATCTATAGATGGGCCAGTTGTCATTTATTGTGACAACATGAGTAGTATGCACTTGGCAAATAACCCAGTCTATCATGCTAGAACAAAGCACATTGAGGTGCATTATCACTATGTGCGGGAGAGGGTTTTACTAGGTCTTATTGATCTAGTTTATGTCAGCACAGAGGATCAGGTAGCTGACATATTCATGAAGGCATTGGGCACAGAGAAGCTGCGCAAGTTCAGAGACCTGCTTGGTGTGCAGGAATTGGGATTGAGCTCGAGGGGGAGTGTTGAGATATCGAGCTCCACTCGTGATATGCCAGGGTGACCGTTGTGTATTTATGTCACCGACTTGTCAGTTGCAGACGTGGTTGGTACACCGCCCATGAATAATAGCTACATGACAGCTATCCTTATCTACTCTAGTTCGTGGCTCAGTTAGTATGCCACCTTAGTTATTTGAGTTTGGTTTGAGACCCATATATAGGGTTCTTCTATTTCTTTGTATGAGAGTTCTTTTTGGCTTACACAACTAAGAAGAGGAAAACTGTTTTCAGCCTCCACCCTTGTGTGTATTCCCCCATTGTGCAAGCAAGAAATCTTCAAGCGAGACTCCTTCCTTCTCTCCCACAATCTTGACAGATTATGTGTTGGGTCTGTGTGGCTTCCATACATTATAAGGCCATCTTGTGAATCTTGTTCAAACATTCCAAGTGTAAAAGAGATGATATTGTTGTAAAATATTACACGGCGCAGCGAACAGAATCTGAGAAAGAGATAGAGAGTACACAACAGATAAGAGGAGAATCAGTAAAATTCTTTAACTCCAAACAACTGATACAAAGATGGCTCTGTCCACCCGTGCGCTTCCAATGAATGAAGCTTAGATGGCGATCTAGACAGAAGATAGGTGAAGAGCTTAAGGCTAGCTGGAACAACAACTCTGACTGGGTGAAAGATAAGTGTAAGATGGCTGCGAAGGGGTTTAGCTTTTATAGCCCGCGAAGGTCGTTAGGTCGGCCTGCTGACCGACCTACCATATGAGCCTCCACTAGTCGGCCAGGGAATATTCCAGGGAATATTCCCTTTACCATCGGGCCGGGGGCGCTGCCCCCGGACCCCCGCCAGGGGGGCCGCTGGCCCCCCTGGGACCCCCCAGCCAGGGGCCGCTTCCGCGGCCCCCGGACCCCACAATAGGGGCCCCTTTTAACTCCCTTACCACGCAACTCAATGCAATGTGCCTCGAGTTGCTACCAGCTTAACCACTCCGTCTAACCCAAAGATTAGACCCACAACAGTCACCTTTTTTGCCATCCGGTCACATAGACCTCATCTGATATACAAGTCAGGACTCAACCAATGTCCGGGCTCACATTTGGCTTCTCCTCATAATGGGGGCCTTACAACTTTGAGCACCATGGATCATTGGTAGCACCTAATGAGGGTGGGGCATTGATCATATCTAACACCCCCCCTCAATGTCCACCCATAGGTGAACTATCTCCTCGGCCCAATGCCGAGTCTCTGAAGATGAACTTGAAGCAGATCCTTCGTAAGTGCTTTGGTGAAGATATCTGCTCCATTCTCCTCTGTTGGACAGTAGACCAATTCCACTATCCCATCCTCCATCAAATCACGCACATAGTGATACTGGATCTCTATATGTTTGGTGCGTGCATGAAACACTGGATTTTTGGCAATGGCGATGCAACTCTGATTGTCACATCTCAGCACAGTTGGTTCTTCATCCTGCACTCCCATATGCCATAGAATCCTTCTCAACCATACGGCCTCACATGCAGCAAAACAAGCTGCCTTGTACTCTGCTTCGGTAGAAGACAATGCCACTGTTGGTTGCTTCTTACTAATCCAAGAGAAAATTCCTGAACCCAAAGAGAAACAATAACCAGAAACTGACTTCCTGGAATCAATGTCTCCTGCCCAATCTGAGTCACAGTTCCCCACAAGAGAAGTTCCGAAACTGTATGTGATACCATAGTCAAGAGTTTTCTTCAAGTATCTGAGCACTCGCATCCCAGCCTTCCAATGACTCTCATGAGGTTTGTTTGAGAACCTGCTCAAAACACCAACAGCAAAACTGATATCTGGTCTGGTGTTACACAAGTAGATTAGACTGCCGACCAACCTCCTATACCTCCCAATGTCTGCTAGTGCTGATGTATCCTCAACGGATAACTTTACATTCACCTCCATAGGTGTAGCTATCTCCTTGCACTCGGTCATGCCAAATGCCTTCAAGATCTCCCATGCATACTTCTTCTGAGAGATGAAGATCTTTCCTGGCTCTTGCCAGACTTCAATCCCCAAACAATAGTGCAGCAAGCCCAAGTCTGTCATTTCAAACTCAAAACTCAAAGCCTTTCGAGTTTGGTTGATCATATCTTCATAGTCACCTGTAATAAGAAGGTCGTCCACATATAGGACAATCACTACAGACTTTTTACCATCCCTGTAAACATACAAGTTAGCATCTGAGGCACATCTTTTGAAGTTTAGGTTTAAAAAGAACCTATCTATCCGTTGGTACCATGCTCTGGGGGCTTGTTTCAGCCCATACAATGCCTTCTTCAGTTTACACACTTTGTTCTCAGAATGGGGGGCCTCAAACCCTGGTGGCTGAGCCACGTACACCTCCTCCTTGAGGTCACCATTTAAGAACGCTGACTTAACATCCATTTGGTACACTGGCCACTTCTTGTGGGCAGCCACTGCAAGTACCGTGCGAATAGTGGTCATTCTGGCAGTTGGGGCAAATGACTCTTGAAAATCAAACCCTTCAACTTGTGAAAATCCTTGGGCAACCAGTCTAGCTTTGTACTTTTCTAAGGTACCATCAGCCTTGTACTTTACCTTCCAGATCCACTTGGTGCCAATAATCTTCCGCTTTGCTGGCCGATCCACTAGCACCCAAGTGTCATTCTTCATTATGCTGTCATACTCCGCCTGCATAGCAGCCTTCCATGATGGATCTGCAAGTGCTTCTTCTAAGTCAGTTGGCTCCTTTACTTCTCTCATAATCTCAACCATCAAGGCCATGTTGACTATGTGAGCAGAAGCCCTCCTTTGCTCCTCTATTCTCTGAGACCTCCTTGGTCCGTCTGCCTTCTCCTCAACAGATGCAGGCATAGGATTATTGTGGTCATAGAGCTGCTTCACCCAGCGCGGCAATGGCTTTTCCGGTGGGGTGATGTCAGGTTGGTGAACTTTTTCCTCATCATCTGAAGATGATGCTTCCTCCTCCTTAAGGATAGGGATAGCTCTCGGGACAGGTTCATAGTGGACTACTTCTTCGCTTGATGATAAAGTGGAAGACCTTGCCTTCTCCTCCTCCACTGTATGCGGCTCCTCCTTGAACACCACATCACGGCTCGCGATGATCTTCTTTGCCTCTTGGTCATATAACTTGTAAGCCTTTTGCTCATCACTATAACCCAAGAAGATACATTTTCTGCTTTTTGGTTGTAACTTGTTTCTCTTCTCATCTGGAACATGTGCATAACATTCACATCCAAAAATTCTGAAATGTGAAACAGATGGTTTCTTACCAGTGTAAGCCTCATGAGGTGTTTTTCCCTTGAGAGCCTTTGTGTAGCTCCGATTTAGAATGTAGACTGCAGTATTAACAGCTTCAGCCCAAAAATGGTTAGGCAATCCCTTGCCCTTTAGCATGCATCTTGCCATCTCCACAATGGTACGATTCCTGCGTTCCACAACACCATTCTGCTGAGGTGTGTGAGGCGTCGTCAATTGACGCTTGATCCCTTTGCTCTTGCAAAAGCCTTCAAACTCCTTTGAGTTGAACTCACCACCACCATCTGTTCTAAATTTCTTCACACTTTTCCCTGTTTCATTCTCAACAAGTATTAGCCATTCTTTAAACTTACCAAAAGCTTGAGCCTTATCACGAAGGAAGTACACCCACATCTTCCTACTGTAGTCGTCGACAATCAACATAAAATAAGAAGATCCCCCCAAGGCCTGTGTAGGCATCTTACCACACAAGTCAGCATGCACCAACTCTAGAGGAGCATGTGCTCTATTCTTGCTTTCTTGTGGAAATGCCTTTCTCTGTTGCTTGCCCATCATACAAGCTTCACATGGTTCCTTCAATTCAGTTATTGTAGGTAGGTGAGCAACCATACCTTGCTTTTGCATCTCCTTCAATACTGCAAATCCGATGTGTCCAAACCTTTCATGCCAAAGCTTACTTGTGCCCACTCCAGCGGTGGCTGTAAGAGCACTTAGCTCATACAGGTTGTTCCTCCTTTCTCCTTTGCCAACAATTGTGCCAGCACTATCAATAATTTCTGCACCTGTCTTCTTGAACCTTACTTCATGACCAAGATCAGTTATGGCAGCAACTGATAAGAGATTTCTTCTGATTTCGGGAACATACAACACATTTGAAAGCTTTTTGACTTCACCATTTGCAGCAACAAAAGAAATAGTACCTGTGCCCGCAGCAGGGCATTTAGCATCATTTCCAACCGTCACAGTGATGGATTCTTGTAGAGGCTGCATAGAACTGTATAGACCTTTCTTGTTGGTCATGTGACGGGAGGCCCCACTATCCAACACCCAAGAGTCAGTGGTAGATTCTTCTTGCGCCGAGGAGCACACTTCCTCAATGGTCGCCATGAATAATTCCAACTCTGCTTCAGCCGTATTGGCTGTCTCTTTCCCTTTACTTTTAAGGGTACCATTCTTTTCATCTGCCTTCTTGACACGACAATCTGCAATTGCATGTCCTTTCTTCTTACAGTAGAAGCACTCTCCTTGAAACTTCTTCTTGCCGCCCTTTTTCTTTTTGTCACCATCATTTTTGGTGGAGGAAACACCTTTGCCTTTTGCATTGGCAGAGAATGCAGCATCTCCATTGTTGCTTCCTTCTCGGGCTTTCAGCCTCAACTCCTCCTCCATTAATAATGCACAAAACTCCTCAAAAGTCAAAGCTTGAGGTCTCACCTGAGTATTAAGGGCAGTTACTAGTCCATCAAACTTTTGTGGACAAATCCGAAGACACCTCCGAGCTAGCTCTTCGCTAGTCTTTTGTATCCCAGCGCCAGCCATCTGGTCGCGTAGATTCTTAATCCGAGTGATGAATGCTTCAACCGTCTCTCCTTCAGCAAACTTCTCCGCTGCTAGTTGATTCTCCAAGTTTTGAATCCTTGTTTGGTTTCGTGTTTCATACTGACTCCTTAGTACATTCCAAGCCTCCGACGCTTTGGTTGTATGCTGAATCAGAGTCAAAACACTGTCAGAACAGCTTGTAACTAAGGCACACAATGCATCTGCATTCCTTCGTTTCCAAGCTCGTAGAAGATCTGCATTCGGAGGAATCATCACACTAGGATTTGATGGGTCGGGGGTAGGCTGTGGTTCTGCGTCAGTCCCCAGCACAGTCTCCAGAAGCTCATAAGAATCAAGGATAGTAGTAATTTTGAACTTCCACAAGGTGTAGTTTGTACCATCTAACTTGCCTTCGCTGAAGGTTGGTGGACGAATCCTCAGTGTTTGAATAGCCGGTACAGCAGCACCACCTCCTGCACCGCTTCCGGATGCGCCAGAACTGCTTCCCGGAGTCGACATCGTTTCTCTTTGCTGTTGAAGCCTTTGCCTCTTGCACTCTCTCCGATCTCTAGAGCCCCCTGGGCTCTGATACCATGTAAAATATTACACGGCGCAGCGAACAGAATCTGAGAAAGAGATAGAGAGTACACAACAGATAAGAGGAGAATCAGTAAAATTCTTTAACTCCAAACAACTGATACAAAGATGGCTCTGTCCACCCGTGCGCTTCCAATGAATGAAGCTTAGATGGCGATCTAGACAGAAGATAGGTGAAGAGCTTAAGGCTAGCTGGAACAACAACTCTGACTGGGTGAAAGATAAGTGTAAGATGGCTGCGAAGGGGTTTAGCTTTTATAGCCCGCGAAGGTCGTTAGGTCGGCCTGCTGACCGACCTACCATATGAGCCTCCACTAGTCGGCCAGGGAATATTCCAGGGAATATTCCCTTTACCATCGGGCCGGGGGCGCTGCCCCCGGACCCCCGCCAGGGGGGCCGCTGGCCCCCCTGGGACCCCCCAGCCAGGGGCCGCTTCCGCGGCCCCCGGACCCCACAATAGGGGCCCCTTTTAACTCCCTTACCACGCAACTCAATGCAATGTGCCTCGAGTTGCTACCAGCTTAACCACTCCGTCTAACCCAAAGATTAGACCCACAACAGTCACCTTTTTTGCCATCCGGTCACATAGACCTCATCTGATATACAAGTCAGGACTCAACCAATGTCCGGGCTCACATTTGGCTTCTCCTCATAATGGGGGCCTTACAACTTTGAGCACCATGGATCATTGGTAGCACCTAATGAGGGTGGGGCATTGATCATATCTAACAATTGTTGCATAGACTCTATAGGTCCTAACCATTCGGTGATAGCCCCTCTCAAAGAGGGCAATTCCAGTTCAACCACAAAGATGGCTTTTGTACCATAGACCAACTAGAAAGATGTATATCATGTTGTGGCCTTATGGGAGGTTCTATATGCCCAAAGGGCTTTTGTAAGTCAATTGTCTCAATTATGGTGATGTGTAGCAATTGTCCTTGTCAATATCGAATAGAGGATGCGATTGGTGACTTTGACTTGGCCACTTGCTCTAGGGTAATAGGGTGTGGACTTATGATAGCAGATCTTGTAGATCTCTATTAGCTCTTCCATGATCTTATTTAGAAAGTGAGTGCCTTTATCACTAACAAGCTCTACGGGTGACCAAAGCAAGTGATAATGTTCTTGTATAGAAACAAATCTATGCTATTACATTCATTGTGCTTGAGAGCTTTGGCTTCACACCACTTCATTAGTACATACCAGAATGTATTTATTATGTTTCCTTCTATTTGGAGGGTTGATTGGGCTCATGAAGTCAATATCCCACTTCTCAGATGTCTTTAGGAGAAGGATGGGTTGCAGTAGCATGTCATTGGTTTTTATAAGCTTTCCCATCTTTTGATAGACATCACAATGCTTACAATAATCATAGGTATATTTATGGAGGGTTAGCCACCAATATCCTACATGTCAGAGATGCGGGATCTAGAGCATGGAAAAGGCGGAAGCTATGGAGGATGGAAGATGAAGAGAGAACTCATGATGACATTGACAAAGACAACTGTTATTACACAAGTGAATTAGGTTCCAAGATTGAGACTTGGACTCATAAAGACATTCTTGTAGTACTAACAATGACATAGACACTTGATAGAAAGACACAAGTACTATTGCATTATCATCATATGAAAGTGATAGTCAAGTACATCATTATATAGGATTGCTTGGTAGCACACTACATCATTGTGCCTATGGGATCTGTCTCTCTTCCTAGAATGAACTGCATCTCCCTAGCCTAACTGTTCCATACAAAGGGGCATACATAGGGTGTGATTGGCAGATTCTCAACACCCCTCCTCAATCACAACCTGAAAGTACAAAGTGTGTAGAGGCTTTAGTGAGAGCTGCACCTGCAAAGTGTGGGCATACCACAAACATGGCAAAACACCAGAGGCTGTCGCAAAAAAGGCTAAATGTGGGTACCATAAACATGGTGGACATCCAAAGGCTGTAACAGGGGCCTCACAAAGTATACAGAGGCTGTAGTACAAGGCTACATGAGGAGTTTTTACAAGCTTATGAAAGGAACATTAAGGCAGGTACAATGCTTTTAAAACAGAAAATGAGAGACAAGGACCGATAGGCCCTTGTGGTCTTTTTCAGCATATGCTTTCTCTTTGTCAGCATGGAAAATCTTCTTGTCTTTCATCTTTGGTTCTTCAGCTTTGAATGATGTGATCATTTGGTCTTCATGGCAGATCTTCTTCTCATCCTTCTTCTCTTCTTCATTGTCTGTTTGGTCTGCTTCTTCTTTGACTTTGCTTGCATCTTTAGTCTTCATGTCCATGTCTTTGTCCCCGTCAAGCAAAGACATCTCATTCTTCATGATGGCCAAGGTAGCTGGAGTGTCTTCAAAAACTTTAGATGGAATCATTGATTGCACTTTAGTGTGAGCAACTCCATGTCTCTCTGCAAGTAGATCACAAAAATCTTCTATGTAGTGTAGATAAGCAACACAGGTCATGTTACTTTTCATGAAGTGCATTCACATAGAAATCTTCTTGGTTATCATAGATATGACCAAGAATCTGCTTCAAATCTGTGAGTAAATGGCAACCAAGTTGATCTTCAATGTGTCAAAAGACACAAGTGAAGATAGTGTTAAATCAACACTCTTAAGTATCAAGGGATACTAGAGTTGAAGATGGTGATTCTTGATGTCGATCCTTTGCTTGATGAACCTGTTGTTTGAGTCCCATCCTTGCTGGTAAAATCTTGCTGAACACTGAGTAAATACTCAGATCAGAGTGATAGTACTTGCTTTGCCAAATGGAGGAAGAAGCTTGAGACTTGGTGTTGATGTCTTTGAACTTCCTTTACTGATTTGATGCTGGAAGCTTCAGATCTGAGTTGCAATAGCCTTGTCTAAGTGCCAATAGCTTGACAGGAGTGAAAATTTCAAGTGGTTTATGAGCTTGAACTTGACATTGCTATGGTGGAGCTTTAGGGTTTCTGCAATCAGGCCGACTGGTTTTTGGGCTACTGCAACTCGTGGGATGGATTATTCGGTGTGCTGGTTGATGAGAAGCAAGCCTATGGGGTAAGCTTCAAAAGCCCTAAGCCCGCAGGGTAAATCGCGCAGCGCAGAGGTAGAGTCGGCCAGCACAGGCATAGATCTGGACAACAATCACGAATCTGAGCAATGCTGGAGCATAGACCAATGTTAGACTGTTATGCAACAGAGGGAAGCGCAAGGAGTTTAGGAACAATCCTCCAGAAGGAAGCATATGGAGATATTGCTTTATTTGGGAGATCCAAGGCCTCAAAGGCAGGTAGGTGCAGGTTTGGCTATGGCTGCCAAACAGGGCTGTGAGAAAAAAGAGTAGAAGATGAAGTCTTGAGCTGGGTTGAGCTCAAGCTGAGCTAGATGAAAGTGAAATGGAGCTTAAGAGTAATGCCATGCCCATCTGGGCTCTGATACCATGTCAGAGATGCGGGATCTAGAGCATGGAAAAGGTGGAAGCTATGGAGGATGGAAGATGAAGAGAGAACTCATGATGACATTGACAAAGAAGACAATTGTTATTACACAAGTGAATTAGGTTCCAAGATTGAGACTTGGACTCATAAAGACATTCTTGTGTAGTACTAACAATGACACAGACACTTGATAGAAAGAGACAAGTACTATTGCATTATCATCATATGAAAGTGATAGTCAAGTACATCATTATATAGGATTGCTTGGTAACACACTACATCACTGTGCCTATGGGATCTGTCTCTCTTCCTAGAATAAACTGCATCTCCCTAGCCTAGCTGTTCCATACAAAGGGGCATACATAGGGTGTGATTGGCAGATTCTCAACACTACAAGTAGAGCCTTCATGGCCACCATCACTTCTCTTGCAAAGTGTCCACCACTTGGCTCATCATGGCATGCCTTCAACACAATCCCAATCTCACCTCCTACAACACATCTCCACAACACTACATCTTTGTCTTTCTTGTACAAAGCGTTGCCTAACAAGGTGTAGGGGAGTGATTCCAACAAAAGCTTCTTCTTCTCTCTACTAGAGAATCCATCGGGGTATTGTTGCGTGGCCAAGAGGTTGGCAATATCTGCATACCATAGAGTCACAGTCTCTACTAGAAACATAGATGTGTTAGGAAGATCAAGATCATCTTTTTCCTCTTTTGCAGGTGAAGGGATTTGTGACAAATGATCAACCAGAACATGGGAATGACCAAGTTTAGTAACCACTTCAAAATCAAACTCCTGAAATAGAAGGAGCCATCTCATTATTCTTCCCTTGACATCTACATTATTCATTAGAAATAATAGAGCTTTATGATCCACATAAAACTTGAAGTGCATCGAACAGAAGGTAATGTCGAAACTTCTCCAAGGCGAACACCACCACCAAGCACTCAAGGTTTATCATTGTATAGTTCCTCTCTCTATTAGTGACTTTTTGGCTTGCATAATAAATTGGTTGGTCCAACTTTGAGGAGCCTTCTTAATAAAGAACTATGCCTAGCCCTTTGACCAATGCATCAATGTACACATAGAATTCCTTTGTCCAATCATGAGGTTGTAGGATGGGTGCTTTGATGAGATACTGCTTCAAAGTGTTGAAGTTTTTTTTGAAATTTCTTGTCCAAATGAACTCTACATCTTTTCTCAAGAGCTTATGCAAGAGGACTACCTTTATTACAAAATGTGTGGTGAACCTCCTATAATAGTCCACATGGCCAAGAAATCCTCTCAACTGCTTTAGGTTAGTCAGTATAGTTAGGGCCACAATCTTCTCAATCTTCTTTAGGTCTATTACTATTCCTCGTGCAAAGACAGCATGGCCCAACACAATGCCTAAAGAGACTCCAACAATGTATTTGTTAGGACTGAGAGAGATCTCATACTTCCTAAATCAATCAAAGCACTACTCTAAGTGTCCCTAATGCTTACAGAGCAGCCTGAAGTCACAAAAATCATTAAGATATACCTCAATAAAATCATGTAGGTGATTTTGGAATATGGCCATCATGACTTTCTAAAAGGTATCATGGGTGCAACAAAGCCCAAATGGCATCACCCTATAGGCATAGGTACCCCATTCTATTGAGAAGGTTGTCTTTAACTAGTCTTCTTCTGCAATTTGTACCTAATTCTATCCACTAAAATCATCCACTAAGAAATAGAGTTTATGGCCTACCACTACGTCTAACAATTGGTTGGTGAAGAGGATAGGAAAATGATATTTTTTTGTTTTGAAATTTAGCTTTCAGAAGTACACATAGATCTGCAACTTTCCATTCTTCTTAGGTACAACCATGAGGGGCAAAATCCTTTCACTATTGGCCATTGTGGATAGATGAACTCAGCTTCTAAGAGCTTCAAAAACTCTGCTTTCACCAAGGTAGAGTAATTTGGATTCATGTGTCTCTATCATTGCCTTTTACAGGCTTAGCATCAGACTTTAGATTGGTGTGATGTTGACATACAGTGGGATCACTCCCCTTTAAGTTTTTGTAAACCAAGCAAAAACATTGAAATTCTCCTTCAATAGGTTATCCAACAACTCCTCTTTTGGAAGGCTATTGTCCATTTTGAGGGAGATGTCTTTTTGTGTTATCAACATCAATAGAAGTTTTCTTTTCACCTTCCACTTCCCAAATGAAGGTCCCATGGATTTCTTCTAGATATAGGTTAGTCTCCTTCAAGTGAGTGGTATCCTCATTTGATGCTCCACTAGAACCAGCTTTTTGATCTTTCGTGGGGACTCGTCTTGCTCCTTGGAATGCTAAAATGGTATCAGGTTGTTTTGTATTTTGTTGAAGAATTAATTACTTCCTGACTTGAGAACTCATCTTCTAAGGATACATCCAAGAATGTCACATAACACAGACCATCTAAATTTTGTTCAAGTTGCAGAACTTGTTCACGAGGTGCATCATCATCATTCTTTCTCAAGGCTTATTTTTCTTAATCCACTTATTATAAATATTTTTCCTATGATGAGGTTCATTTACTAGTCCAAAGGGTACCACAGTCATGCTGTCTAACAGCATGGGATCTTGAGCTTTTGTGGCCTCTAGGACTTCATTCTCATTAGTATCCTCTTTTGGTTGGATAGCTTGTTCCACATCACTTTCATAATTTGTACCTTCACTTTCATCATCGTCCACTTCGGATTCTATCTCTGCCTTTGTGGGGGGCTCTATAGTAAGAGAAAAACAGGTTCTCTATTTCTGCTTTTGCTTTTGTCTATCGCTCTACCATGGCCATGTAACATAGGGAGCAATGTACCCATCCCTCTATCTCACTATTAGAAGTAATTTTAGAAGCCATTCCTAGCTCTAATAGGAGATATTCACTCATTAACAATGACTTTGCATCTTTAAGAGTTGTCTTTTAGTTCCCTTACTATTAGGGACTGTGCTTCATGTTTCTTTGGGAAATTTTGCTTGACAACATCTTCTTTGGCCGATATTCCATGTGTAGCCTCATTGGAAGGATTAGAGGAAATCTCTATGGAGGTGGATCCATGTCCTTTTTGAGCACCATATAGTTTCAATACCACTTTCTTTGGTCCCCTGCCTAGAATTAGGATTCCTTTGAACTAATTTATCCTTGCTTGTGCTTCAAACATCCATGGTCTTCCAAGTAATAGAGGGTAAGATGTTCCATAAGAGTTGGGGACTTTACCACTAGGTATGTCATCCAATAATCTCATCTTGCAACGATGGTCTTGATATAAGGAAGGACACCTAAAGGCTTGATTCTACTCTGATGAACCACTAAGTGGGTTACATGCCTTGTAGACCTAGATCTTTCATCATCACATCTATCATGATGTTCACTAAATATACTCTATCTATCAATGCATTTGCAATGAAACAACCTTCTATCTAGATTCCAGTAGTCTCTAGTGTGCTAAGGTTTAGAAAGGCATTGGCTATGTCCACCTCTTTTAGAGGCTATGGGGCTCTGTTGAGTTTTGTAACAATTGCAAGGTTTGCAATCCTTAGACCACATCATCACATGAGAATACCTTTGAATCTCTTTCTACAACACTAAAGGCGCCTCTGCCTACCCGCCCATGTATTACTACACTGACAGTACCCGCCACTGCACACTGCAAGTGGCAGACGCCCATCACCATCACTTTATTCTTTTTTTTTGTAACAATTTAAATAAAGGAAGGCTCAATCACACATTGTGACTGTTGAAGTTCCCATTTGGTCTCTCTCTCTTTCTTTCTCTTGCTCTCCCACCGTAGCTCTTCCAATCAAGCTTCGCTCCTTCTCACCTTTCAATTAGTATCATTGAGCATGGTTGCTCAAGCATCTCAACTTTCTTTGTGACTCCTTCAACTTCCTATTGATTACCTACACTCATTGGGTCTCCTTTTCGGCAACCATAGCCAACTCTCCCGAGCTTGCGTCACTCCCCGACTTCCCAAGCACCTACCCGACCCATTTGGGCACCCTTAGGGCATTCCCTCACATGTATTGGAGCTCTCTTTTGTTATTTTACTTCAATCCACAGGTTTTGTGAAGCAGGACAACCATGTCCTCTTGCTTCTTGTGATGCCTACTCTCTACCGATGACTTTTCCCTTCAAGAGGGAGCTCCTGGGGTCCTTAACCACTCCCCCAATCTTGCCTTGACCTTGCCCAACCCTTCCATATGCCCCAAATCAATTTGGGCTAGCTTGAAGACCTGCAAAAATTACGCTTTTTAATTCAGCCCTCACTTGGCACTCATTCACAACTTGAAAACTGATTTACCTCAATCCAAGACTGTTTTCCATAGTCCACAAACAACCACAAATAGTGTTACATCAACACTTTATGTTTATGCTTCGTTGGCATTGACATTGGTTGCTCAATTGGTCCCGAATGCTAAGGGAATGTCTGCCTATGATATGAGATGCTTTTGGGGCTGAATTTGCTCAGGCATTGACTATTTTACACAATCCACAGGCAGCCCAAAACAGAATAGCCCCTTGTCATTACATTTTATGCTTATGCTACATGGTCATTTGATGCCCGATTATGCTCGGTTGGTGCCTATACATATGGGGAATTATGTCTATGGTTTTGCGCTTGGATTGAGTCATTGTTTGCTCAATTTTGAACATTTATTTGCTACTTGAATATTTAGGGTTGAAGCTCTTTTTCTTATGTTTGGATATGCCTATTGCATTCGGGCTATGTCTTGGATGTACACATTGATGTAGTGACTCTCGGGGATTGACATAGAGCTTGGATTTGCTCTCAAATCATTGGTTAAGCTTGAGCTCACTTTGCATAGCATTGGGATCTTCATCTCTTATGTACTGTGCTTATGTCTGATCGGTCTTGACATGCTTGTCCTATGCCACTACTACATGCCCGTTATATTGTTTAGAGTTGGATTCTACTGACCCTTTTTTTGTCTTGACATTTGATTGTTGCTGGAGCTTACATTGACTATTTCTCGGTTTGCCAAAGTTATAGTTTGGATGTACTTGATGTCTATGGATGCTATGTATGGATGCTGCATGGCATATATGCCCATGAGATCTTATTGATGCTTGATCTTGGATCTTGTGGGACTGGTGCTATCATATGCCCTTGTTGAGCTTCTTTACTTAATATTTATGACTTTTATGCCAGTGGGACCATCTTTATACACTTGGTAGAGCGGTTTATGGTACTTGAGCAATTGAATACTTGAGACTGGGATCTTCACTTGGATGTTGTATGGTTGATATGTGGTGGCCCTCACAGATGTACTTTGGCTGATTTGGGCTTTGCACTCTTGAGCATACACCTCTTTGTGTTAGGTCTTCCCATTGTTGTGTACACTTTTCCCTATTACACAGGGGGTGTGTCGACTTACTAGACGGATTCATTTGACATGCTTGGGTGTTTGCTCGATGTACGTATGACTATTACATGCTAATTTATGACCGCTTGATGCTGGTTATGCTTTGATTGTCAGTTGACTTAGTGCATTAATTTTTCCTATAGTTTGCTCTCATTGTACCTGGATGTAATTTATTACAACAAGCAATTATGCATGGATTGACATGGAATGTTCATGCTGAATCATCCTGATTTTATGTACTTTTAATGATACTTGGTAGGCAGCATCATTAGCTATTAGTTCATGGTCATTTTGCCTTGGTTTTGATGGTATTTTGGATGTTTACAACAGAAAATAGCAAGCTGTTTTGAACTGTCTACACGATTTTGGACTGCAGTATGGCATCTTCTTCTACTGATAGTTCTATCTTCAACATCACTAAGCTTGACAGTACGAATTATGCCTATTGGAAGAGCCAATTTTGGCAGGTATTGGTACAGAAATCTCAAATCAAGCCACTAAGGATGCATAGCAAGTAGCATGAAACTATGGATGATGATGAATGGGATGAGCTTGATGAGTTATGCAAGTCCACCCTCATCTTGTCTCTCACTGAATAGGCATATTACAATGTGGTTGAAGAAGCACAGAGTACTTGGCGGCTTTAGGATAAAATTAAGAACCTCTATGACAAGAAAATTCCAGCAAGTCAAATGTATTGGTTGAAGCAACTTATTGACCTACGTGTGAAGGAGAATTTGACAATGTCTACTCATTTGAGCCAGTTCCATGCTATTCTCAAGAACTTGACTTCACAAGGCATTACCTTTAATGATGAGGTTACTCCATTGTTTTTGCTTGGGATTCTAAGTGAGTCATGGGATGTATTTTGCACTATCTTATGTACTCCTGCTACTATTTTGAACTTGCCTGATGTAGAGAGTGCTCTTCTATAGGAAGAGATCAACCATAAGAACTTGGATGCCTCTCATGTGTCGCATGCTTTGATTGTTAGAGGCAATGATGGTAAAGGAAAGAAAGACCATGGGTATGGACATGGCAAAGACTCGAAGAAGTCTAGGTTTAAGTCGTGTGGTAAGTCGCGCAACAAGTCTCGTGGGAGAACTGCTAATGTGACATGTCATCATTATAGCAAGAAGGGTCATATGCACTCACAACGCATGAGTTGCGCAATGAGAAATGCAAAGAGAAGGGGAAAGACAAAGTACAAGAAAAGTCCTCTGATCACAGCATTATGCCTGTGAAATCTAGTGTGAAAATCGAGGAGATAAATGTCACGCAGATTGATGAATCCGATGGGAAGTACATACTTGCAGCTAGCTCTTGTGATGCTACACTATTGACAAGGTTCACTCTATGCATGCACAGTGTTGTCTTTTGGATTCTGGTGCTTCATTTCATGTTTCACCATGCCATGAGTGGCTCCATTCCTACCGCACTGTCTCTGGTTCAATTCTCTTGGGTGATGACAAGTCACTTGCGATTGTTGGCATTGGGGATGTACGACTATAGTTTTCTACTGGCACTACTTTTATGTTACAGGATGTATGTCATGTACCTATTCTCACATGCAGTCTTATGTCTGTAGGGCAACTTGATGATGCTAGATTTCATGTTTCATTTGGGGATTTTGCCTAGAAGATCACCCTTGGCAGAGCAGACTTGTGCTTGCTAGAGATGTCAAGGGTGGTAGCCTCTATCCTTTTGTAGTTGATGGGTCCTATGTTGACTATGTTTTGTTAGTCAGTTCCATCCCACATGTATCTCTTTGGCATGCCCGTTTGGGCCATATGTCCTTGAAGGGAATGAAAATGCTTTCTAGTTTGCAGTAGTTATCATCCCTTGACTATGCATATTATAATTCATGTGAGCATTGTCTTTATGACAGACATATTAGGAATACACATAAGAAGTTTGGTAGGACATGCATGAGTGAGCCCCTGGTATTGGTACATTCGAATGTCTTAGGGCCCATGCCTTTTCAATCTATGGGTGGTACAAAGTATTTTTTGACATTCGTTGACGATTTTTCATGTAGAGTCTGGGCTTAACCCATTAATAAGCTTAAGTCAGATGTCTTGGCTATGTTTCAGAGATGGCTTACATTGGTTAAGAACCAGACTGGGCATAGGCTGAAATGCCTTAGGACTGACAATGGGGGAGAATATGTGTCACTTTCCTTTCAGCAGGCTGTGTGACACAAGGGGTACTAAGCATTAGTTGATCGCCCCCTATACCCCACCACTCAATGGTTTAGCTAAGCAAATGAATAGAACCATCCAAGAGAGTGTACGCAGTATGCTTAGCCATGCAAGCTTACCACAAAGCTTTTGGGCTGAGGCAGTCAGTATAGCTGTGCATGTCATAAATAGATCACCTTCTAGTGGTTTGGATTCCCAAGTTGCAGAGGAGATATGGACTGGAAAACCTCTGTCTTATGCACATCTATGTGTCTTTGGATGTAAGGCATTCTGCCATGTGCCCAAGGTACTAAGCTAGATCCTAAGAGTATCAAATGCATTTTCCTTGTCTATGGAGATGTAGGAGAGATAGGTTACCGCCTCTAGGATCCACAAGCACAGAAAGTCATCCATAGTCATGATGTAGTCTTCCATGAAGACAAGAAGCATAGGTAGCTTGAGAAGGTGGTAGAGATACGCAAGGTTATATTCTAAGAGGAGCCACGTGCTCCTGCACAGTCAGTTGGACAGCCTGCAGCAGCAGTTGGTACACATAGCCATGGTGTTGGACAAGATGCTAGACATGCAACAGAGCCTTCAGTAAGATGGTCTACTAGAACTAGACTTCCACCTCATTGATTTGAGCCCTCAATGCATTATGTCTTGGTTGTAGATTCAAGAGAGCCTCTCGCCTATGATGAGGCTCTGCGTAGGGGTGACAATCACTCCTGGGAGAGGCCTATGTAGTTGAGATGGACTTCCTGCATAAGAATATGATTTGGGATTTCGTTGCATTGCCTCAGGGAAAGAAGGCTTTGCCGTGCAAATGGGTGTACACGCAAAAAAGTACCCCTAGAAACCCCAAGCTGGCTTATAAGGCAAGACTTGTTGCTAAGGGTTTTAAACAAGAGCATAGAGTTGATTTTGATGAAGTATTTTCTCTTGTGGTCAATATGACCACCCGACGCTTGGTTTTGGCCTTAGTCATGCAGCTTGACTTAGACATGTATCAAATGGATATCAAGACTACATTCTGTCAAGATTGTGGGAGAGAAGGAAGGAGTCTCGCTTGAAGCTTTCTTGCTTGCACAATGGGGGAAGACACACAAGGGTGGAGGCTGAAAACTGTTTTTTTCTTCTTAGTTGTGTAAGCCAAAAGAACTCAAGTACAAAGAAAATAGAAGAACCCTCTATATGGGTCTCAAACCAAACTCAACTAACTAAGGTGGCATACTAACTGAGCCACGAACTAGAGTAGATAAGGATAGCTATCATGTAGCTATTATTCATCGGCGGTGTACCAACCGCGTCTGCAACTGACAAGTCGGTGACATAAGTACTCAACGGTCACCCTGGCGTATCACGAGTGGAGCTTGATATCTCAACACTCCCCCTCGAGCTCAATCCCAATTCCTGCACACCAAGCAGGTCTCTGAACTTGCGCAGCTTCTCTGCGCCCAATGCCTTCGTGAATATGTCAGCTACCTGATCCTCTGTGCTGACATAAACTAGATCAATAAGACCTAGTAAAACCCTCTCTCGCACATAGTGATAATGCACCTCAATGTGCTTTGTTCTAGCATGATAGACTGGGTTATTTGCCAAGTGTATACTACTCATGTTGTCACAATAAATGACAACTGGCCCATCTGTAGACTGATGCATATCATAAAGTAGCTTATGCAACCAAGCTACCTCACATGCAGCCATTGCTGCACCCCTGTACTCAGCCTCTATGCTCGACAAGGCAACTGTAGGCTGTTTCTTGCTGCTCCAAGTGACTGCAGCACTCCCAAAAGAGAACACATATCCACTTGTAGATCGTCTATCAGAAATACTACCAGCCCAATCAGCATCAGTGTATCCATGCAGCTGTATCTGAACCCCAGTCTCATAAAATAGTCCATACTGCAATGTGGACTTCACATACCTGAGTATGCGTCTAGCTGCATCCAAATGTGGTTTCCTTGGAGCCTGCATAAACTGACTTACCAATCCAACAGCATAGCTCAAATCTGGCCTGGTAATAGTCATATAAATCAAACTTCCTACTATGCGTCTGTACATAGTAGGGTCTTCTAGAAGCTCACCTGCATCTGTGCTCAGCTTCACATTTTGCTCCAAAGGAACTGAAATAGGCTTACAGCCTGTCATCCCATATTTGGACAGCATGTCCAATCCATACTGCCTCTGCAAGAGCTGTATCCCACTTGGTGATCTAATCACCTCAATGCCCAAGAAATAACGCAGCTCTCCCAAATCCTTCATCTCAAACTTCTGCTTCAATAGCATTTTCACATGAAGGATATCTTCATCACTGTCACCTGTCATAATCAAATCATCAACATAAATGACAAGTAGCATTATACCTTTCTCTGTTTTTCTCACATAAAGTGAGAAATCTGCCTTGGAAATCTGAAAGCCAATAGTGACAAGATACTGTCCTATCTTGTCAGACCATGCTCTAGGTGCTTGCTTCAAGCCATACAAGGCTTTCTTCAACCTGCAAACAAACTCAGGATGAACAGCATGCACATAACCTGGTGGCTGCTCCATATAGACCTCTTCTTGCAAATCACCATGCAAGAAGGCATTCTTTACATCCATCTGATGTAAAGACCATCCCTTTGATGCAGCCATAGCAATGACTGCTCTTACGGTTGCCATCCTTGCAACCGGACTGAATGTTTCTTCATAGTCAATGCCATATGTTTGTGCATACCCCTTGACTACTAATCTTGCCTTGTATCTATTCACAGAACCATCTGCATTGTGCTTCACCTTATAAACCCACTTACAGCCAATTGCATTCTTACCTTTAGGCAAAGGTACCAATTCCCATGTAGCATTTGCTTCCAAGGCATCCATTTCTTCATCCATGGCTTTCTCCCATTTTTCTTTTCCCATGGCTTCCTCAAAAGAAGTGAGTTCTGGTTCCTGTATCACTTTGACCATATATGCATAGTGAATGGCTGTAAATCCATCATATTTCAGCCTATCCACAGGATACCTAACTCTGGTAGACCTGCGCAAAGTGGGTTCACTCCCAGGTGCTCTCAAAACATCCCTGGTCTTCCTTACTCCAGGTGTAACAATAGAAGGAATACCCAACTCATCATCAATGCTCTGTTCTGAGCCACTGGATTCACCATCCACATAAGAGTGACCTGCATTCACATCAAACATGGGCTGATCAACCTTCTCTTTTCCTTTTCGTGATACCTGCATACCACTATCTGCATTGCTTTGAGAAGATTCTCCTGATCTCAATCTGCCTGTCCATGGCGAAGAATGTGAACCACTGCTAGAGGACGCTCCAGGTCCACTAATATTTTGTGACTGCTGCTGTGAATTCTGTGTAGCATTACCATTTTGTGCATCTACATCATCAATCACATTTACTGGTTTATACCAGCTACTCATCTCATCAAAAACAACATCTCTGCTCACTGTAAACTTACGAGTAGAAGGGTTATAGCATCTATACCCTTTTTGCTGCAGAGAGTAACCAATAAAGATGCACTTCTCAGCTTTTGGATCCAACTTGGATCTCAACTCATCTGGCACATGTACATAGGCAATGCAACCAAAAATTTTCAAATGAGAAATATCTGGTTTCCTACCAGTATACCTCTCCTCTAGAGTCACCCCATGTATTGCTGCAGTGGGAGTCCTGTTCATTATATAGACTGCTGTAACAACTGCTTCAGCCCAATAAAAATCTGGCAGGTCTTTTTCATTGAGCATGGCACGAGACACCTCTCCAATATGTCTGTTTTTTCTTTCTGCAATTCCATTTTGCTGTGGGGTATGACTGCATGAATATTGCTGCTTTATGCCATGCTCCTGCAGGAACCTTGCAAACTCATTTGAGAGGTACTCTCCCCCTCCATCTGACCTTAGGCATTTTATCTGCAGACCTGTTTCTTTTTCAGCCATAGCTTTAAGAGTTTTGAAATGCCCAAAAACTTCACTTTTCTTTTTCATAAAATATACCCAAACTTTTCTGCTATAGTCATCAATAAAACTGAAAAAATAATGACAGCCTCCAAGAGATGCAGCTTTAGTAGTCCACACATCAGAGTGGATTAATTCCAATGGCTTCTTACTCTCTTGAACATGTCTAGGAAATGGTTTCCTTGCCTGTTTTCCAAACTGACAGGCTTCACATACCTTATGCATTTCTGCAACCTTGAATTTAGGCAATCCTGCAACAATGTTTTGGGCCTGCATTGATTTAAGTCGCTGTACATTAACATGACCAATGCGTTTATGCCAGATATCAATATCTTCAACTACACCGGTCCCATGTGCAAACATTGCTGCACTCAATTCAGTCATGTCTGCATCCAACGTAAACATTCTGCCCTTCTTCTTTCCTTTTGCTATCAAGCGACCTTTATTTTTCATATCCTCAACAAAGCATCCATGAGGATTAAATCTGACCTGCAAGCCCTGCTCAACCATTTGACCAACAGAAACCAGATTCTTGGTGATATTCGGGACATGAAATACATCAGACAGGTATTTCTTTTTCCCATCCTGCATAGACAAGGGAATTTTTCCAATCTGCACAATAGGATGTGCAGTATCATCACCAGTCTCCACAAATCCTGGTTTTTCCATTTTACTTGCATCCTCCATCCATTCTGCATGACCTGTCATGTGGTTTGATGCACCTGAGTCAACATACCATACATCATTGCTTTCTTCTACACTTGTCACAGAATTGTTCATGTGGTGCACCATGAACAGATGCTCATTTCTGTCTTCACCCTGTCTACTAGAAGATGCATAATTTCCTTGTTGCAGTTTTCCATTCATGATGTCATTCTGCTTTTTATAGCAGTCTTTAGCCATATGACCCATTTTACCACAGTAGTAGCATTCAACATTACTGTTTGCATTTTGACCTCTTTGCCATCCACCACGACCTCTTTGGCTCCCCCTGCCTCTAGAGTTACCACGTCCTCCTCCATAGGATTGGTTTTCTTGAGTTTGCTGCATATTCTGATTTCTACCACGGCCTCCAAATCGGCCTCCTCTACCTCTGCCTCTACCTCTTCCAGCATTTGAGTAGAAGACAGCTTCTTTTGAAGTTCCTCCTGAAGAAGATGCACCACCATTTCTCTGCTCCTCAGAAATTAGAAGAGCAATCAACTCCTCAAAATCAGGAAATCTTTCACGAACTGAAATGGATGTCCGAAACTGTGCATAATCCTTTCCTAGACCATTCAAGGTCACAGAAACTAAATCATCATCTTCCACCGGCGACCCAATGGAAGCAAGTGCATCTGCAATCTTCTTCACCTTCATGTGGTAGTCATTGATGCTCATATTTTCTCTTTGCACATTGTGCAACTCTTGCTTGAGCTGCATTTTCCTGGCTTGCGTATTTGTGCTATACATCTTTGACAGAGTATCCCATGCCTCCTTTGGCGTACTTGCATCCTGAATATGCACAATCATAGAGTCTGAAATGCTGATAGACAGCCAATACATAACTTTCCTGGCTCTCTCATGCCATGCTTTGAATGCCTGCATTTGCTGTTGATTGGGAACATCAGGAAGAACTGGTTCTTCTTCATTTCCTGCAACAAATTCCCAATATCCTTTTCCCATAAGGAAATTCGTCATTCTAAACTTCCATGCTTGGAAGTTGTTCTTGTCAAGCTTTTCACTGACAATCTGTGAAAGTGAATCAGACGCCATTACAGAACACTGCAAAAAATTCTGTCACTGCAAAAAACACAGCATCACCCTCACAAGGGCAAATCTGCAAAACTGGCGAAAGTGGTATTTGACCACACAGTCACTTCCTAGTGACGATTTTGCATCAACAGGCAACAGGGATGATTCTGTAACTCCCAATGTCTCTGCGCACAAGCATACGATGCAATTTCTACAGAAACTTTTCACCGACCTGTAGAACAGTGGTCGCACAGCATAAAACAGGGCTTTTTCCTGAGTGCGTGCAGAAAACTTCCGCCTCCAAAACAGGCCCCGAAATGGCCTCAAATCAAAAAAACAGGGTCGCCGAGAGCTAAAGCTCTCGCCCGCAGCATATACTGCCCTCTTGCTTCAGCGCGAAGGGCGTCTCAACCTGAGACAATGCACTCCTGCAATTTCCGGCTGTGCTACCTACAGAGATCTGCTCCCAAAACAGAAAATGAAAGCAACACTGCTCCTCTTACCAGAACACCGCGAGCTTGGCTTGCTTTCTTGAGCTCCTTACCACGAACAAGGCTCTGATACCATGTCAAGATTGTGGGAGAGAAGGAAGGAGTCTCGCTTGAAGCTTTCTTGCTTGCACAATGGGGGAAGACACACAAGGGTGGAGGCTGAAAACTGTTTTTTTCTTCTTAGTTGTGTAAGCCAAAAGAACTCAAGTACAAAGAAAATAGAAGAACCCTCTATATGGGTCTCAAACCAAACTCAACTAACTAAGGTGGCATACTAACTGAGCCACGAACTAGAGTAGATAAGGATAGCTATCATGTAGCTATTATTCATCGACGGTGTACCAACCGCGTCTGCAACTGACAAGTCGGTGACATAAGTACTCAACGGTCACCCTGGCGTATCACGAGTGGAGCTCGATATCTCAACACATTCTTGCATGGGGATTTGCATGATGAGATTTACATGGAGTAGCCTAAGGGCTTTGTAGAACCTGGTAGGAAGCACCTAGTGTACAAGTTGAAGAAAAGTCTTTATGGCTTAAAGCAGGCACTTAGGGAGTGGTACCATAAGTTTGTTGCCTTTATGCAGTCACTGGGCTGCAACAAGAGAGCTATGGATCCGTATCTTTACATGAAGATAGCTCGTGATGGCTCATTGCTTATTTTGGTACTTTATGTGGATGATATGCTGATAGCACGAAAAGCTCATGATGTGCTGGATGCTCTTAAATATCAATTGAAGAATAGCTTTGAGATGAAGGATTTGGGACATTGGAACAAGCCTCTCACATTCTTGGTATGCACATTAAGCGCAATAGGCATCAATATGGACTACTCTACCTCTCATAGAGAGAGTACATTCATAAATTCCTTGAGCATTTTTGCATGCAAGATATGAATCTTATTGACTATCCATTACCTTCTTATGTGAAGGTCTCACAAGCTGAATTTTCACAGATAGATTAACAGAGAGCTAAGATGACCAAGATTCCTTATGCATTAGCCATGGGTAATTTGATGTATGCCACGATAGCCACTCATCCAGATATTGCCTTTGTAGTTGGTATTGTAGCATGCTATATGGCTACGCCCAACAAGAAACATTGGGATGCTTGAAGGGTATCATGAGATACCTAAAATGCACAATAGATATGTGTATTTGCTATGGCAGCTAGGATACTGAAGTTGTGGGGTGTACACAAACTCCGATTATGCAAGACATGTAGATAGTAGGAAGTCCACTTCTATCTATGTATTCACCTATGCTGGAGGTGCTATCTCTTGGATGTCCAAGGTTCAGAAGTGCGGCTCTCTCTACCACTGAGGCCGAGTATGTTTCAACTAGTGAGGCTTACAAGGAGGCCATATGGTTGGGTGTTTGGTTCATGACCTTGGGATTGATTCTATACCTACGCTGCATTCAAACTCTATGAGTGCTATTTAGCTAGCCAAGAATCCGGTCTTCCATGTGAAGATGAAACACATTGAGGTGAGGTATCACTACATACGTGGGATTGTGGAGGACAAGTCTGTTAACCTTGTCAAGATCTCCACTTACGAAAATCTTGTAGATCTGCTCACGAAAAGCCTCAATACTAAGCACTTTGTCTATCGCCTCATGAGATTGATAGGCATTGGATGAGATGACGCTTTTCCTCATCCTGTTGTACATGTGTACATTGTATTGTCTTTTCTCTTTTTCTTTTTCACTCCTTTAGGGCAGATTTGTCTTTAAGTGTGGGAGGTTGTTAGGGGTAAAGGCGCCTCTGCCTAGCCGCCCGTGTATTACTATACTGAGAGTTTCCGCCACTGCACACTACAGGTGACGGGGTGCCCATCACCATCACTTTATTCTTTATTCTTTTAGTGACAGTTTGAATAAAGGAAGGTCTGGTCACACATTGTGACTATTGGAGTTCCCATTTGGTCTCTCTCTCTTTCTTGCTCTTGCTCTCCCGCCATAGCTCTTCTAAGAAAGCTTCAATCCTTCTCACATTTCATGGGAGACATTAGCAGTTGATGGAATGTCAAGTTAGGATGACAGAAGGTATCTAGATCCTTGACCAATTCATATTCCTTTATTACATCCAATGGCTTCTCCAACCAACTAGGGAATAGTTCTATACCCACTTTCAATTTACCTCTTTCTTCAAGCAGGGTTTGCATCACCACTTATTTTATCATGGGAGATACATCCACCTCTTCTGTCTACTAGACCTCTGGTCCTACTTCTTTAATTGTCTCTATATCCTTATGTGGCACTAGACTGCTCTATACTATACTACTCTATGGCTCTGTTGGGAGCTTAAACTCGAAAACTTTTGTAGGTAGGATGTTCTTTTTTGGAGCAGTTAGATCTCCTTTCTTGGCGTACATTTCTATAGTAACTTCCAACTACACCAAGTTGGAGGCAAATTCTTCGGCCTTCTATTGGTTATCTATGGCATTAGCCTTGATAAGGGCTAGGGACTAGGATAATCTTTGGTAGTGTGGCTATCTCCTTTGCACCGACTGCACAAGACCTTGTAGTTCATGGACCTTCTAGGGTTTGGACAGTTTAGGGAGGTATAACTCTTCTCTCCACATCTGTAGCATTCCACTTCTAATCTTTGTCTACTACCAAACTATCTTCCTCTGTAGCTTTAGGCATAGGAAACCTCGTTGGACCAAAATTATGACCAAACTCTTTGAGCTTTGGGCCGATATCTTGGGTTACCATCTTGGATTCTAGCAGGTTGAACCTTGCTTCCTCATCTTTCTTCCTTTTATCATGCATCTCCTTTAGAGAGCAGACATACTATGTGTGGTTGTTTCTTAGGAAATATGAGAAAAGGCTCTAGGAATAGTTATTTTTTTGGTACATTAAGTAACACCATATTGGGGAATATGGGAATTTCCCATAAGTTTGGGACATGTGATCAAATCTTTGGATTTGTCATAACTTGAACACTATAACTCCAAATCAAGCGCTCTATAGCTCAATAGATTCCATTTTTCAAGCACTTTTCAATGATAGGTCACATCATATGGTTTTGAGAAACTTATGGGCATGCTATCCGGGTGCCACCTTTTTAGTATTCAAAAAATGGGAATTAGGAGTTTCCCAAACTCACTAATGTTATGTTAAGTGGCTAAATGTCCTACTTGATAACACTTTCTGCACCATTTATTCGATCACATCACATCTCTTCCACCTCATGCAATACTAGATATGATAGTGTTATTCATTTTTAGTATCTGCAATGGTTCTGTAATCACATCCATATGCTCTTTCTTAATGATTACAACTAAATTGGACAAATAGTCCTTCAAATTTTCTCCTCCTAGAGTACTCACAATATAATTTTGAAAAATTTCTATAATTGGTGCATAGGCTAGTTGGGTTGGTCCAAAGAGTTCTCTATTCTAACTCTGATTCAAAGCCCCTATGGAAATTGTTGATTGTTAATTCCAATCAGGAGAATTCCATTGTTATTGTTGAGTTAACATTGGAGGAACTATTTGAGATCATTCTCTTTGTAGTTGAACTATCATTTGAGGCATTGCTGCACAACTACCATGGATTTGGTCAAGGTCTTCATTGTATTCTCCATTGAAGATTGGCAATGGGACTACATTCATTGGTCTATCATAAACATTTCAAGGATGGATCTAGCTTAGAAGGGGACATTGGTTCACCATTGGGATTTCTGTAAAGAGAGTTGCAAGGACATTAAAGGAAGCTTTTGTTGTTAGCTTGTTCTCATAGCTTTGAGTTTTGCCTTCTCTCTTCTCATGTATCTCTAGATTCATTCTAGTGCTTGCCTCTTGGTCGCATCATTCATTAGGGAGTTGGCTTCACCCAGTTTTTTTGTACTCAACAAAAGGAAATTAAAAGGGATTTAGTCTCTGGAAGACTCTCTTGCTAACATATCTTCTACTTCCTTCTTTTCAATGTCTTTGAATTTAGCTTTCGTGCCACTACAAAGGGGAAGATATATAGTTTTGAAGATATCAACATTCATTCTTTTGAGGATCGTCATAGTGCCATTATCCTGATAATATCAATTTTGGAGGATTTCAATAACATAGGTTGTGAAGAACATTTTCTACCAGCTTCCAATGGCTTCCCAATCAGACAAAATAGAAGGTTGTTAATACAGTAGGTGTCCCATATATCTTACTATTGGATATCCACGAACAAGTCTTAGCTCTTTTCCTTATTATTCTTGTGAACCTCAACAATATGAGTCTTGAAGCTTCTTCACAATCTTCCACTTAATGATATATGGAAATTCTTTATGAAATGAAAAATCTTCCATTAATACTCATTCTATCTATTTTGGTCTTTAGTTTTATGAGAAACATTTGGCTATAGTGATACAACTTTCTATAGCTTTTAGAAGACAGTGGGATCAATCTATCACATAGAGCCCACATCAAGATAGTGACATGTTTCCACCATTGAGAAATGCACTTCTTGTAGAAAGTGTCTTTGGAAATGAAGATCTCCAATTCTTCAACAATAATAAGAATCCTACAATCTTCCATTGCCTTTCTTCCTCTTCAATAGTGCCATTGCTTTCATTTTTAGCCTTTGTTGGTGCTTATTGATGGAAGTTCTATCTTGTCACACCAACAAACATGTTCTTTATACTTTGATCAACCACAAGAATTTAAAAAATACCAAGAATAACCAATCTTCACGTAGCATCATATAGTGAATCTCCCATGAACAACAAATCTTCAACATCTTCTTTATATTCTTCATGGAAACCATCAAAGAACCAAAAGAACACAAAGGAATTATCAACTTTGAATGGAATTCATCACATAGTATTCATATTTCATCATCTTTATTGTCTTTATAGTTTTTCTCTTAATCTCTCTCATGTAGATATAATGTTTCTTTATATAAATTTTCTATCTCTCATACACTATATTTCTCACATATGCTCTCTCTCAATAGTACATTAGAATAAAAAATAATGAGACTCAATAGTCCTCTCTTGGTCATTGATACCCCTCTCAAGAACTATGCCCAATATTAAGGGTCATTAGAGACATTATGATGACCTTTTGAAGCTCACTACTTTCATTGTCACTTTAGTCTTCAATTCAAGTCTTCATCAGCTACTTCTTCTATCTTCAAAGAACTTTCACTAATCTCTTTCCAATATTAGAAAACATTTCCAAGCTAAACATCCATCCATCAGAACACTTACAATAGCAAACATGACAAAACAAAAGATTTACAAAAGCTCTACAAAACACTTCACAGAAGGTTTACAAAAGGCATAAAAACCATATAGCTCATACCAAAACCCACTCAAACCATTAAAAAATATCCATTATACTCTCAATCATTTCTCAAACCATTCATCTACAATCATAACCTCTCAAACACAAAGAAAACAAACCAAAATAGAAGCAAAACAGACCCATCAGAACCAAATATACACCACAAAACCAATCAGTATATCATAACTCAATCAGAAACCATCATGAGCTCCTTAAAACTACTCAATCCATTCCAAAACACTTCAAAAAACTTTCAAAATCAATCAATAAACCCTCAAAATCAACCATTCAACTCATAAAAACAACAAAAATCATCTCAAAAAATAAGTCAATTTATCCCTCAACAATGGCTAGAGCAACACTACTTTTTCCTATTGACATTCAATCCAATAGTCAGAAGAAGCTTGGATCTTCGAGTTGTGTCAAGGATTTTGCCTTACATTCTATTTGGTGCTTCCAACACAACATAGTGATCGTTGTCTTAAGTAGTGGTCACAACACTTAAAATTATTTTTTCATAGCAGTATGCAAAATCCAATATGGGATAATGTCTTTGGTGATAATGTTGATGCCTACTCTAGGAAATTGGACCTATCATGGTGATTGGGGTCCTAGGGCCTTTGATATAGCACACAATGGTGGCTTGAGCCCTTGGGGCTATCAAATGATAGTGACAACTATTGAAGCAATCACCATGGCAATGTTGTTGATGATACTCGAGGCATCACCCACATACACTATTGACAAACGCAAGTTGATATGATTCTCAATTCGTTGGCTCAATGTGTTGTGTACTCAAGATACTATGGATCTATGTACCACACACTCTTGGTCAGATTTGAGACCTTGGTGTATGGTCAATTTGGTTTAGCAAGAATGTTCTATGATCTCATGACAAGGCCATGTCCAAGGTGGTGGGACTCAACCCAAGGTTCCAACATGATTGAGTTGATACTATCAAATCGAGCAAAACTATGTCCTACTAGGAGCTCAAAGTAGCCTTTTAGACACCCTGTAAGGCTTGTCAAATACATGGAACTTTATGCCCATTTTGAAGTGGTCCAACACTCATTATTTGCTATTAATAATAGTAGATTATGTAATATGTAAGGGAATATCTTTTTATACAGCATCCCTTACCTCCTCAAATTATGCTTTGTTTCACACCCGTATGAAGAAGTTAGTCGACACTATGGAAGTCTATCTCAACTTTGGAGTTCCTGTGGTTAGTAATCATCAATTCTCAGAGAAATTGCAAGTCTATGGATTTCTCTGGCTGAACACAACAAGACTTTAGGTACTTCAATAAGATTTAGTATGTCATCTATCAATCAGACTAGCTAAGTATTGGTACCATCATAGCTAGTTGTACTTCCAACTATCTCGATTGAATCTTATGTCCATTAACTTAATTTTCAAATAATGTTCATAGATTCCCATAGTGAATACACAGTAAATTATAGCAAGGATATTCTCTAATCATCGATCAAGAAAAACACTCACAAACAATTTGCTAAAAGACCAATGTTGACTACCTAGTCATCAACCAACTAATCTCTATGCAACCTCTTTGAGCACAATAATGAAAATTCAAAAACTTTAGAGGTTTTTAATAGTAAATTTTTAGAAAACCATGTCTCACAATTGATTCAAAAAAATAGTCCCAATCATACCCCTATTAATACTGACTATGTTCACTGCACCTAATAGTCAATGTGTGGGTCTAAAAATTTGTCATGAAATCACAATACCCCATGCATGTTCAACCCTAAAACTAGATTTTACACTCATAATTTGAAGCAAAAAGACCAACAGTCTTTGTTCCAACCATGCACTTATGCTCTTGCTTTTTTGGGCTACTCATAATGACCACAACTAGCAAGTTTTTTTTCGTCTTCAGGGTTGTGTGACCCACCAGACTATCTACTTTTCAAAAGATATTTTCTCACATACCCATGCATCATCAATTGCACTTTGATTTTACAATTTTCAGGGGAGTGAGTCTAACACTCAATAAAATTTAATTTTATAATTTTTTCCCATAAGTGACATGGCATTTAATTTTGACACCTCTTGTGTCAAAGGATCATTGTTCTTTTCTCACTGCTTGCACTCTCTTTATCTCTTTTTTCAATATTTTACATGCTCTTATTTTTTTCTTGTTTTTTCTTGCTTCTTGGTCATTTTTTCTCTCTTGCTCCACTTTCACTCGATTTTGCCAAACTGGTTAACAATTAGATAGGGTGTCAAGAATAAGAGGCACCCTAAATGCAAACAAGCTCAACCATATTCAAGGTGAAAAAATTTGAAATGAAATCGTTCTTTTGATTCCAAACTAAATGTATCTCATCCTTGTTCATCTTCCATATTCTTTGTGCTTCAACCATGAGCTCTCTATTGAGAGAAGAGGCTATCAATACCTCTTAAATTAGTTGAAAGAAGAAGAAAACTATTACTTCAATCCCTTGAAGGCTCACTCACCTTTTTCCTACATTCTAATGCATACTATGGATTGTGAGAGTGAGAGAAAGAAAGAGAGAGGTGTTAACAAAGAGATACCATAGAGAGGGAGAGAGAGGTAATGAGCTTGTTCCGACTTCAAGGAGCAAGTAGAGTAGATTGATTTACTGTGTGTAAGGGACATGGGATCAAGAAGCACAGAGCCATGAGAGGAGTGACAATCAGAATGGGTGGAGCTTTGGAGCCCATTGATAGCTTCTAGATTCCAACTCAGTGAATTCCTAATGCCCTTCTATTTTCTTTTTGTAGTGGTTTTGATAGCTAAGCTTGAAAGAAGAATACCATCTTTGACTAGGCAAGGTTAGAGAGATGCCATGGCTTGGAAACCCATGGTGTGAGATGCCGTGAGTGATTGAAAGGTTGAGAGTATGTGAATCGATACACATTCGTCCACATAATCCATTTGGAGAAGAGGGAGAGTATTGAGAGGCTCACAAGAGAATGAGTGAAACAATTACAAAAGAGCCCATTACACATATGCTTGAACCTCCCATGAAATCATTTTGTGTGCCTATGATCATACTAAACCTCAAGCTATTGAAGTAGCCTGGGATGAAATGGATTTGCAACCTTCTCTAATAACTTGAGAATTGGAAGATACTAACATAGTGGCCATGGTACCCCAATGATAGCCCTAATGCTAATTTGCTAATATATGAAGGGTTCTTAAAGAGACCTAGATGACAATGGAACAAGCTGCACCAAATGCTATTTGATTACCATAATGACCTAACACCAACCCTAATGCAAACTAAAGACTCTGAAGAAACAAAATATAGACCATTAGAGTATGAGAGTTTTAAATAATGAGTCAATTGAGAATGACTTGATGGAAGGACAATATAGCAAATTTGGGTGAACCTAGATCCCTTGAAGTTAAAAGTTGGTTATTGATGCTAATATATTAGAATAAAATCCTAAATTGAAATGGCCAGAGTACCTAGAGGTCTTGAATCACAAAATTTTAAGGTAGAAGCCCATAGTCCTAATCCTTGCTCTTGAATTCCTTTGGATAGAGAAAAGAGAAAACTCAAACCACCCTAACCACCCTAGGAAGTCAAAAGAGTCAAGCCAAGAGTTGAAATATAGCATAGATAGTGACCATGAGATTCCCCAATCTACCAATGTGCAAAGGAAGAAGGCTGATGTTCTAGTCAACTTGCAAAGAAGGTGATTGAAGACTGCTCAAAGGGATGTAGACTTCAACATAAGAAGTCATAAGTAATCCTAGGATCTCCCAAAGCACTTGAAAAAATTCAAGAAGGGGAATCATGCCATAGTGATGATTGGCACAAAGAGACAAGCTAAATCTAGTGATCCCCTTGAGGGACTTATAAAAGTAAAGGATGTAGACATTGCATTAGATGGAGAGACACCTACACTAGTGTATGTCAGGACCTTACTAGGACAAGCTTATAAACATGCTTAAGGAGTTTTGAGACATGTTTGCTTGGAATTATAATGATCTCAAGGAACTTCCACACCTTGTGTTAACACATTCAATTTTAATAAGCCTTGACACCAGGACAATCAAAAAATGACCCTATCCATGAATCCAAAATATGCATATCATGTTTTCAAAGAAGTAGACATGCTTCTCAAGGTAGGATTCATCTATGAAATTGAGCATACAAACTAGATATACCCAATATTGTGGCAAAAAAAAGAATATAAAAATATGATGTGGATAAGAAGGTAAATGTAGCTACCAAGAGAGACTACTACATCCTATGTGAAGCACATGATGGAGCACTTGGTAGGTAAGGAGATGTACAACTTCCTCAATGGCTTTTGGGGTTGTTCAAGTCCATTCGGATGGTAGGTATAAAACAATTTTTGCCACACAATGGGGAGTGCTTGCATATGTAGTCATGCCTTTTGCCTTGACCAATGCATCAACTACATTCCAACACCTAATATGCATGACCTTTAAGGACATCCTATAAAAAATGTCTTGAAGTGTTTATGGACAACCTTTATGTCAACTCTAGTTGGAATGAACACTTGAAAAATATAAATTTGGTCTTTAAACAATGTAGGAAATTTCAAGTCTCCCACAATCCCTTAAAATGTTAGTTCTAAGTAAAGCACGGGCTCATTATGGACCATATCGTATCCAAGAATGACATTATGATAACTATAGTGAAGATTCATGTGATTACAAACTTACCACTACCAACCTGGAAGGTAATCCAATGCTTATTGGACCACTATTGATAATACATCATTATTATTATATGAATTAATATACATGTCATGGGAGCTCACGCTCAACCACCAAGACCCATAGACTGCTTATTTCTTCAAGCGTTTCAAGAGAGCTCTAATGGCTATCTCTCACCTAGCCATCCTACGAGTGTAGTGAGCTTACCTTGTTGTCAATGTGAGTAGCCTCCTCCCTTGCACACCTTAGTAGCTCCATGATTCTTGATGCTAGCTCAAGCATCCTCAAACCTCCTCCATCTCCAAGCTCCATCCTCCATAGCCGCACACGCGAGAAAAGAGAAGAGAAGAGAAGAGAAGATGGTGAAGAGCTTCACCGTCTTGATCCCTCACTCCCACACACTCACTCCCTCACACTCTCACACTCCCTCTCTCAAGAGCACACACAAGAAAGAAGAAGAGAAGAAGAGAAGAAGAAGAGAGCTCTTGTTAGCCACACACCAAAGAATGAGCTTCCATTCATTTTTTGAACTTTATATACAAGCCCTAAAATCCCATGGGCACCCATCCCCTTTTTTACATGACCGGCCATTGTGGCAAGGTCCTTTTTCCATTTCCCTCTTCTAGCTTTATGCCTCTAGCCTATGCCCATCTAATATTTTACAATTGGCACAGGAGGGAGCCTGGTGCTCTTTTACAAGAGTTTTCCAAGTTTTTTGAGGCGCCTTTCATTTAAAATTGCACCTTTGGTCTCGGCTTAGCTTTTAGAGGTCGCTTGCGTGTCTTTGCTCTTCTTCCATGCTTTTTCCACTTTTTCCTTCATTTTTGGCCATCTCGACTTGGGGTTAACATTACTCCCCTCCGAGACAGGTGCCAGTCCCATGGCACTTTTGTGTTGTTGTAGGGTGGTAGGCACTTGGGCAATGACGGTGTAAAGGGAAGGGCCACATGTAGATTCAGGTGTGTATGGAAGCTGATGTTTGTTGGGGAAGCCAGATGGATAGCAAGTGGTTGACGAGGGCCTCTGAAGTTGGTGGTTTGCCGCTTGTGTGATGCCTAAAAGGAGAAGGTGCGGTGCTCTTCCTAAGGGGAGTGTCTACCTTACTGTGTTAGTGCAATGTGCTCGTGCTAGTGGAATTGGGAGGTGGGTCTAACCGCAGGCAAGACTGGGTGATGTCCCACACTTGAGGACCCCATTTGTGTTAAGGGAGGTGCGGTGCAAGTGGCTTAGGGTGACAGGTCTAACCATAGGCGAGTGTTAGCTCCCTAGGTATGTCCTGCCCTTGATGTGCCCTAAGCATGAAGTGGGGAAGCAAAAAGGGCTAGGGGGTTAGGAGCGGAGCCGGCCGACCGAAGCCACTGAGCACGCCTAACTTGAGGACCCCTAGGTGCAGTGATAGTGCTCTATGTGGTGTTTAAGTGCTTCTACAAGTGAGTGCTTGTGTGCTTTTCCTTTCATGTTATTCTTTTCTTTGCTTTGACTTTCCTTTTCTTTCTTTCTTTCTTTCTTTCTTTCTTTCTTTTTAAAGTTGCAGTTGTGGAATGACAGCCAAGCCTAATTTTCTTCATCTGAATGAGGAGGGGAAGGGGGTCGGATGGATTTGCTCAAAAATTGGTAGCTTTGCATGTATCCTTTCATATTCATGCAGACGTGGAGAGAAGTGGTGGAGAGGAAAGGGTGATTGCACCTAGTGAATTGGTTGTCATTCATATCTTCTAGGAGGGCTAGGCAAAAAGAGGGGAGGAGACTAGCCCTCATCATAAGACGAGCCATGGCGCAGCTGTCAATAGAGTTAGGGTCAAAGAAGAGGGGAGGTAGGCCGCGCTCTTGTGGAGTCGGGTCCTGCTTAAGGAGTAGCTTAAGTAACCTAAGGTAATTACAGGTTGTTACAAAGGCGAGGTCAAGGCATGAGGAGAAATCTGCAAGAAAGTGTGTCATAGAATCATCTTGGCTTTTGGAGTTAAAGAGAAGGGCATGCTCGAAGGATACTACATCAGAGTTATAAATAATAGGGAAGTCCTACCGCCCATGGAGGGTGGCATCAAAATCCACACCTACCCTTCGAGGGTATGCCATGTAGGGTGTTACAAAACGCCATCCAGGCGAGCATACTGATGTCGCATACTCGCCTCCTCCACAGGGGTTGGCTTTTATAGCCCTGTATAGTGTGCGGAACTTCAAAAACTTTGTTCTGCTTCTAGTAATCAGCCACTTCTGTTCCCCAAGAGGTCGGGGTTTTTTCTCGCTCTTCTAGCCATCTTTGCCCCAACCGGCCACCAATCGTGATGACCTCATCCATCACCTTGAGCGGCAAGACCCTCCGCAGACTGTTGGATAGGAGAAAACTAAAGGTGAATGGATCCTTTTCTTGTTCTTGTCTCTCCCACAGCACCAATTCTGCATGGAATCCAATGGGGATATTATCAGGGCAAGGTGGGAGGGGTGCGGATGGCAGCACGGCTGGTTTGGCTCTCAGCTATTTCCTGGTTTCCTCTACTAGCTTTCTGTGTCTTTCCCTAGATGCGGCTTGTCTTTCCGCAAATGGGTCCTCCTATGGTGGCTCTTGAGACTGCGGTGAGGGGGTTATGGGACTACATCCTCCCTGAATCGGTTCATGTTAATCTCAAGTTCTGCTTCCTCCCCCTGCCATTCTCCCTATGGTGCTTCCTCTTCGAATCCGAGGGCGTCAATTTCCTAGGGGGTTAGGCCGACCAGCAATAGGTATTTTCGTTGCTCGTCCAAGCTCAGCCTAACCTCCGTAGGTTGGGGTGGCATCTGCAATCCAGCATGTAAGGCTCTGCGTGCAATGTTGAGCTTTCTTTGTGTCACCTCCAACGAGTCTCCTTGCTCTGAGCGGGTGGTGTTCATGATGGTGTCGAGGAAGGCTTTTTATTGGGCACCAAAGGCCACTTGGGCGGCTTCCGCCTTGCTCTCTGCAATGATTTTCTCCTTCTCTACCAGAGCAAGGCGATGTGCCAATGTCTTCACCCTCTTTTCATTATGCACAGCCCACTCCTCTGCTCTCTTATTCATTTCCTCCATGCTCTCTCCTTGCTTCAGGGTTAGTATCATGAGCATTTGCTCTTGGTCCTCCAACTCCCTGACCAGTCTCTCTTGCTCTTCTTTTTAAGAGTTTAATTGATTTGTCAGGCACTCAATTTCTTCTTGCTACTCCTCTATGTCTTGTTTTCTCTCCTCATCTCTGGCATTCATCTCAGCCACAAGTGCATCAACCTGAGCAGATTTCGTAATGAGCTCCTAGTATTGCACTATCAGGAGCTTGTGCACTCTTTGCATCTTCGCTAGCTCTTGTGTTTCGTTCTCGAGCTGCTGTCTCCAGTGCTCCTCCCTGTCATCCTTAGCCTTTATTTCTTGTTTGAGATCTGCGATCTCCCTTTGTTGCATGGCTATCATCCTCGTTTTATCCAACTGAAAGGTTGCTACTGATTTCTTCTCAGCTGCCAACTCAGCCACAGCTATCTTGTGTTCCTCCTTAGCTTTCTCCAATTGGGAGAGAATCTCAACGATGTACTCGTCGTAATTAGCCGATGGCATCATCGTTGTGTGGATGGGTAAGGTTGAGGCTTCCACCTTCTGTCGTTTAGGATCTTGCATGGATTCCGCATCAGTACAAAGCTGGCCTCTTTTGTCATGTGGCCATGGTTTCTGTGCTCTGTCCCTAGGCCATCTCTTTGTTGATGAAGTATTGCATCCATGCCACGATATTTGACATGTCGGTACTGGTCGGGATGCTAGGGGTGATGGTGGTGGGTTCAATGGAAGGCACCAAGAGGGTAGGAATTGGATGAATTGGGGCCTTGCCCTTGCCCTTAGTGACTATAGGTGGCACGATCTTCGGCACCTGTGTGCTAGACTCTGGCCCTTCTTCTCTATGTGGGCTCAAGTTTCCCAATTCATCAGCTCAGCTTTGTTGCTCGATGGACCGGCGTGTGGCTTCAGCCAAGTCCTCTTCCTCCTTCCTTCTTACTTCTTCCTCTTCCTCATTAGCCTTTCTTCTCCTTTCCTCCTCTACTTTTCTCTGCTCTTCCTTCTTTTTCTCTTTTTCTTCTTTTTCCTTTCTTTTCTTCTCCTCTGCTTCATGTTTCGATGCCTTCTTTGCTTTCTGTAATTCTTCTTTCTCCTTCTCTTCCTCCTGTCTCTTCTTCCTCTCTCTCTCCTTGGACTCTTTTAGGAACTCTTTCTTTGCCCTTTCCAAGTCTTCTCTCTCCTTCTTTCTGCATTCGTTATCCTTCTTCTTTCTCTGTGTTGTCTTCTTTTTGGGCTTCTTGGTTGTCTTTTTGCTTGTCTGTTCTTCCCCTTCTTCCTTTGTCTCAGTTCTATCGGTGGGCCTATCGTTGTCCTGGTGAGGAGGTGACCTTTCTGGCATTTTTCCTTCTCCTTGTTCTGCATCCTGTGCTTCCTTCACTGCCTCTTGGATGAGCGCAGTCAAGACACCTCCATACCCGATGAAGGAGGCTTTGGAGGAGGCTTTCTTTCTTTCTGTAGCTTTAGAGGCTGGAGATTCTCCTCCTGCTGGCACACTTCCTAGGGCCAATGCTTTGGTTGCCTGGTCGATCGTTTTTCGCACATACCCATTCTAGTCCACTTCATCTAGGGTATGGGCTACTACATTCTCCAGCACAGGTACGCTAATTCGATGCATCAATGAGTTGCAATGCTGGCTAGAGAAGAGCATATGTATCATCTTGGCTTGCATCCTAGCTTTTGCATTGGGGATATCTTGGATGCTTATGCTGTCATTTGTGAGCACATCTTCCCTCTTCATTTTAAGCATGGCATAAACATCCCTTTTCTATTTCCTCTCCGTCTTTGGCTCCAACCCCAAAGCCTTCTCCACCAAGGCTGGGTCTAAACGAACCTGTACCTGCTTTGCATTTTCTCCTCTGCCCACCGTCACAGTGCCACATTCTTGATATGGGTTGTACATTTTGAGGAACTCCACACACTTCAGGTGGTCCAGCTCCTGCGAGAACTTTTCAAGATACTTTGTGAGGTTGCATTGTTCAACCACCCTCCTAGTTGCTTCCTCCTTGGCCACCACAACTTCTACATTGTGGATGGTTCGAAACTTAAGCTGACTGAAGGCACGGTTCTCTAGGTAGATGTGGTATTGCTCTCTTTCCTCATCTGTGAATGGGAGTCATTGGGCGTAGTCTTGCTGCGACATTTTATGTTCCTGCCATAAATTGTAACTTTCATTAGTGCTTTCCACATATTAATTCGCTGATTGCTAGAAAAGAAAAACTCTATGCTTTTTGAATGAATTCATTAAGAAGCAATGTAGATTTTCCTTTTCAGACTTGGACTTTTTTCCCTTTACTTCAAAGTTTTCATGCCCATTTTCCTCCCATCCGATTTTTCATAATAAATGTTTATGTTTTTCACTGATTGATTTACCCCCTCTGATTCATTTCACGTTACCCCCTCCCCTTCCATCTTGAGAAGAATCCTTCCTAGGATTGAGGGTCAAAAGGTCAAGGGCTTTCGGCATGTTGGTGTAGGATTTACTTGTGAAGGAGCCAAGTATAGAAATTTGGATTGTATTTCAATTGAGCTTCGTGGTCCAAATCAAAGGGTCGAATTCCCACGTGCGTGATCTATGTGAGAATATCTGTGAGGAAGTCACCAGAGTCGACACGGCTAGCAATGTGTAACTCTTCCTCAGTCAACAAGCGATCGAGGTAGGGGTGTCCTTTGATGTATTCTTCCATGGGTCGGCCCCGAAGAGTAGTTAACACTCTATACGAGGTGGGCACGATGTAAGTGGGATCATACTGTGCTGTTTTGATGGCGCGGCATTCTCAGTGTTGGTCATTATGCGGCATCCTTCAACTTCTCATTGCAACCTAAGAGCGTACCACTGCCTCAAGAAAGGTGATCCAGTATCAGCGAGTTGTGATAACTCCGCGATTTCTTGGTCAGTGATAGCAGAAGTGGTTCGTGGATCGTATGATGTGATAAGGCATTGTTTGATGGCTTGCTCCTTGGAGATTTCACTATTAAGAAACTCAGCAGAGCAGAGCGTGAAGCTTTTGCGAACGCGAATTCAAAGGTTTCCCAAGAGCAAGGCATATTTTACACTTCAGTTGCAAACTTTTAATAGACCTAAGTCCAAGCGGTCGTAGCTTAGCGCGAGTGACATGAAAGTGTCATCTAGTCTTTTAATACAATCCACCACGTCATCCCCAATGTCTTCAGCGAGATCAGCGGCTAGCGCTAAAAAGGATTTTCGTTCATAGGAGGGCATAAGGCGACAGGTGGTTAAGGTTTGACAGAACAAGAGCTTTTGACAACGAAGATGGGTGGTTGGGAGGGTTTGCGAGTTTGTGGTTGGGCCGCTTGGATGTTGAGTGGATTAGGAGCAGCCCCACCGACGAACGAGCTGCTACATTCAGGTTGGAATTGGGAAGGCGGATTGACTTTGGCGGGTGATGACTCTTGTGACGGAGTCTGTGGTTTGGGCCAATAGGCTTGTGGGACTCTCTTGAGCCTAGGCGTGGATGAGGTGGATGGTTGTGGTTCAGGAGAGCACTGCAACTTGTGGTTTTGAGGGTTTATGGAACGCGATTTGATCAAGCTTGAGGGCGGTGTATGAATGGTGCCTTTGGCCGTGTGGGCCTTAGGGATCCATAGCCAGGTATTTTCCTCGTAGTAGCCTTGCACACGTAAGAGGGCTTTAGGGATCCATCTTTGCTTGATCATGCGGCGCTTTCTGTGACTACGTCTTGGCCTCCTAAGTTTAGACTTTTTGGTCTTATGAGGATAAGAGCATCGACTCCTAGGCAGCAGTTGCAGCTGCTTAGGCTTCCCTTGAAATCTAGGTTGTTGAGCCTTATGTTTTGCTACTGTGGGCTGTGATTCCTAAATTCTGGGAGGTGGCAACTGCACACTACCTTCCTCCTTAGATTTGGTTATGGAGAATTCTATCGGTGGCTTTGCGGATGGTGATGAAGTCGCGCAGCCCTTGCTAAAAGCTGTGACAATGCAAACGTTGCCTATTGCGAGGTGGATGCGCTGCGACTCATAATCGACATTGCAGTGAGTCTACTTTTTGAAAGTGCGCCCTACCAGCGACTCCGTGCTTGTGTCTTTAGCATTTGGAAACACGTAAAAATCATTGCCACAGTCTCAGACTCGATAGAAACGGCTACTTTGCACTTGCCGAGGAGTGCATAGAAATGGGCCCCATATGGGCTTACTTTAGCATTCGTGGGCTGAAGTGGTGGCCTACCAAGTTTGATCCAATGATCGTGAGTTAGGACATTGAAGTCCGCTCCCTCATCGATCAAAGCATTGAAAGCACAGGTTTGTTTTGCAATGACCGTTATATGGAGGTATGCGGGCTCTACGGCTTCCTCATCCTCGTCATCAATCTCAGTGATTGTGGCCACTCGTACTTTGACAGGCAATTCTAACATCGGAGGCTCGTGCAAAGGATGGGTGGGAGGGTAGTACTTCTTGACACGACTACCATTGAAGAAGCCTATTCCCTCACCATCTAAGGTTTCGAGTTCGACATTGCCTATGCGACTGATCGCATGAACTTTGAAGGGTCCAAGGCCTCGAAATTTCATTTTTTGTTTATGTCCCTTAACGGAGTAGAGGAGCACTAAGTCGCCCTGTTCAAAGTCACGCTGCTTGACATGCTTGTCAAACCAACTCTTGCGACAAGCCTTCTCACATATAAGTGCATGGGTGGCTAGAAGATGGGTCTCTAATAGGCGTTCAAGCTCGACCAAGCGTTGCATCCATGCCTCCTTCCCTTCCCATCGTTCTTGAAGGGCTATTCTCAAGCTAGGAACAAAGAATTCTAAGGGTAGGATTGCTTATGTTCCATAGGTCAGCCTGAACGAGGTTTGACCGACATCCGTTTTATAAGCTGTACGGTAAGCCCACAAAGTTGCCATAAGCTTGTTGTCCCAGTCGCTACGTGAGGCTAAGACTACTTTGGTCAGGACATTGACGAGAATCTTATTCGTGGATTTTGCCTAACCGTTCGCCTGAGGGTAGTATGGCGATGATTTGCGATGGATAATGAGAAAGGTGGACAGGAGATGCGCTATCACTTCGTTGATTAAGTGCGTGCCTTGGTCACTGATCAGTTTGATGGCAGTGTTCACCTTCTTGTAATTGACACACACTCGGATTTTTCCATTCTTTTTCATCGCGATGACTATGGGTGATACCCAGTCTGTGTGCTCAATTTCGTAAATGAATCCTGCTCTCATCAACTTGTCAATTTCCTCTTTGACAGCATGAGCGTGTTTTGGATTCATAGGGTACGATCACTGCTTGACCGGCGTTGTGTTTGGTGTCATGGGCATGTTGTGAGTCACGACACTCGGATCTACCCCCTTAAGCTCTTCCAAGGACTAGGCGAATACGTCTATGTACTCTCGTAAGAGAGCGACAAGACTAGTTTCTTCTTCCTCAGTCAAGTCGTCGGCAATGAATACTAGTTGGGGTGTTTCCCCTTCCTGGGCCAGATTCACCTCCTTGACCTTGGTTGGTCCCTCGATTGGTTCGTTGGTTTGTCCTTGACATTTGGCACCTAACAGAACTACTACCCTATCCCCTTTTTTGAATTTCGTGAAGCGCTTAGGGAGGTCCTGCGGTTTTCGTTGTTCTTCCATTCGCGTATCCCTGGGTTGTTTTACATTTTCCTTCCTTAACCGTCTGCACCTTAGGTGGACGGGTAGGTCCCCCTTCGTACATCTTGTTGTGGGCGGCCTAGGGATTTCTGGATCACTATCCGAACTAACCTTCGACTCAGAGTCAAACTCCCCGTCTTCGCTAAAAGAGGTAGTTTCCCCTAGTGGATGTAGTTCAGATGGTGATTCTGTCCTAAGGATTGGTGTCGTCCCTGGCTGGGCTAAGCCTGCTTGTTCAAGGTCTATGGCTCCTACGTGTTCCAAGGTCACATTCCATGCGCATGACCCCTCGCTCTATCCTAAAGATATTTCTTTTCTACGGCTTGGAGTCTGCTCGTATTTGCTCTATTTCTTGTCCTTCAGTGTCGTATTCTACGGTATCTACTTCACCCTCAGTTCCATCACTGAAGGATTGGCAGTCTTCGTATTCGTCATTAGAATCCCCTTCATCAGACTGCTCGTCATCTCCTAGGGCTTGGTACACCTCTTGTCGTTGGTCAGGGAGTAGGGCCCAATTATACATGAGGTTTAAGTCATGCACTCTAGTCCATTGCCAATTGGATTCACCTAAGAGATCCTGGAGTGGTTTGAAGTTTGCAGCTGAATTGCCAGCTAGCTTGTCTGTCAAGTATTCCAGCATCTCCTGGAGCTCCCTTTTGTTAGTTGGGACTTGGAAGTTGACAGGCTTAGGCTTTTCCCGAAGGGTTCCTGCCATCATGCAGACTGGTACAGAGAGTGTGTCGCTAGGCTTGCCGATCGTTTTAATGGTTTGCTCATACGCCTCATGATCTGAGAATGGCAGGTTGACGTGCATCCCATCCCACTCATCCTCTCGGCATGGGATATACTTGGTTAAGGGCCCATAGGACTCCTTGACCTAAGTGTTACCCTTCAGCATAGCAGAGATGGCGTCTAGGTTGACTGGTGAGGTCTTCCAAGTATCCATCTCTATCCTTACGGCATCCATTCTATTACTAAGGAAGGTCAAGCCGTTACCCCAATCTTTGATGACTCTAGTGTTGCGCATCCAGGGTCGGCCTAATAGGATATCGTAGTCCACTCCCTTCATGACTATAAAGTCAACAGAGAACTGGACGCCTGCAATCTTCACTAGCCAATTCTTAAGTACCCCGAATGGCTTTACTCTCATACCATTTGCTAGTGTGACATTAAACCTAGCAGTTTCAGCAGGCGGGTTTTCCCAAGTCTGAAGCATTGCGTGGCTAAGCACAATAACCTCAACTCCCGTGTCTACAATTCCCTTTCTTGTTGTGTCGCCTAGGGCTAGGACCGGTAAGACTACGTGCATCTCAGAATCTTCCCAGAAGGCATTGACGTGCAAGGATTTAGGCACAGAGTGCAGCGTCAAACTCAGTATTTGCCTTTCTGCATCATGGTCTTGAGGGTCTGCCATGACCTGCTCTTGTGACCCTTCGACCCACTGCTTAAGATCTTGCCATAGGGTAGGATGCTGCCTAAGCAGTTCTCCCAGGCTAAGTGTTATAGGGGTAGTCACTAGCGTGGTCAGGAGATCGTTGGATACTCGTCTCTCCCCCAACCTGGATTGTCCTGGCCAATGGCCTTGACTGATCTGCGACTCTGTAGCATCAAGGCTTGGTCTTAGCGGCATTGCTTGTGGTGCGGTTACTTCTACCGACTTAGGTTGAGGCAGTGATATTGGCATGCTTACACTAGAGAGATCATCAATCTCGTCCTCTATGATGGGCTCAACATCCTTGAGATGCTCTTGAGCCTCCTTCACCCATTCCTTCACCTTTTCTATGGCCTCTAGCTGTCGCTTCGGATGCAGGTATTTCCATACCTTAGCGCTTCCCTTTCTCGGCCGTCTTAGGGGCTGAAGTCTCTGCCTTTGTGTGTCTGAAACCTTCTTTTCAGCAGGCAGAGTCGTAGCACTCTCGGTTTTTAGTGCGACTTTAGATTCCGATCTCTTCTTTTTCTACCTGCAGCTTTTTTCCCTATCGAGGCTGCGTCAAGATTGCTAGATCCTGGCAGAGAGATGCTGGCCTACTTCGTTTGGTCTCGGGTCATGACCCACAATGGGATAGGTGTGGCCTCCCCATCAAGGTTTTCAGCACCAAACAGCCCCAATGGGACAGATGGTACATTGGCTGAGCTAGAAGATGGCTTTTGCTTTGGGCAATCTACGAAGAGATGGGTGATTCTGCACTGTGCGCACCTTTGGTCAGCCTTGTCTCTGTTTTACTGCTCTCTTTCAGGGCAGCGTGATGAGATATGACCGAGGTGACCACAAGTCCAACATATGATTGGATCATGCGTCTGCCCTCCTAGGCCTCAACCTTGTCCTCTTCCTAATGCCATCACTGGCACGGGTCGATAGTCCATGAGGACAGTGTTGCCCTCGTCATCATGCGAGATGTAAGGGTATATGTAAGTTTCTTCCTCACTTGGCTCTTCCACGTAGTGGACTGGAGCATCGCTCGGTGGATGGGTCACGTAAGGACCAGGCGATCTAGGGATGCCCGTAGGATTTATTTCCATCCTAGGAACAGCTAGTTTCATATCATTAGGCGCAGGAAGGGCCAATGGGGCTCCCCTTCCAAAGAATGGCTGCGGCCTGTTCGCTAGGTAAGGCTGGCCGTAGGGTTGCGAGTACGGAAGTTTTCTTGGTAATCTACAATGCACGACATCATGGCCAAACCTACCGCAGTTAGCACAAGGTCTTGACCTAGGGTCTTGACACTCGGCCGGTAAGTAGTTTCCGCCATAGTACACGCATTGGACGTGCAGGTGTGTTGGTCGTCTCAACATGTCTTCCAACTTGGCTAATTCCATCCTGACTTCAACCAAGTGTCTCGGTGGCCTTCCCCTTATCTTGGGATGATGGGATTGATCGCTCACTAGAGGCTTACGCTCTCTTTGAACCTCGCGAGTTGGTCTCCTCTACGTTCGAGCTCCTGGAGCTCCGCTCTTAGCTGATCATCGACTCTGATGGCTTCCTCAAACACTCTAGCTATCGCGTCTCGCTGCAAGCTTGAATTGCCTGCCAAATCCTTATATAACTCCTCGTCTCGAATTCCGCTGATGAATACAATCGAAACTGCTCTATCAGTCAGTCGCTCGCCCAGAGGAATTCTCTTAAAGAGACTCCTCACATGGGTTACGTAGTCGCAAATGTCCTCCTCTTTCTGCTTGACGTTCATCAAGCGTACTAGTAGATTATCGGAGTATCCAAGCTCGAAAAATCTCTTAATGAAGAGATCCTTGAGGCCATTGAAGTTGGCACGCTCTGCAGCATCTAAGCTCGTATACCACGTCCTACCCTTGTCCCCCGAATGCTTGCGAGCGTTGAGTTAGGTCGTTGAGGCCGTTGTCTTCGCAGACTTGCTCAAATTGCTCAACAAAGCTGTATGGGTCGTCATGGGGTTGGTACTTGTCGAGTTGCTTGCCAACGATCGGTATTTTGGACTGGCTCTTTGAGCCTTGGTTCACCCCTAGTCCTACGAGCAGCGATGTCGCTAGTGCCGCGGCACTTTGCTCTGCAGTCATGTTATCTAGCAGTCGCTTCATGAGAAGCTCGCTCAACGTCAAGTCCCCCTCTAGGGCTCTCTCGCGATCTGCTCGGTTCCTACCTGCTAAGTTTAACACTCGTTGCACCTCGCGCAACTCTGTACTTTGCCTTTGGCTTCTAGCCTGTTGATCCCTATTGTATTTGGCTATGCTTTGCAATGCTTTGCGGGCTAGCTTTCTCTCCTCTTCTAGGTCTGCGATGATAGCATCTGATGTCCTACCGCGGTGCTCATACCGGGCATGTGCGTCGTAACTGCTTACCAGCTCTACTGAATAGCATCTGGGAAGACGTTCAAATCCAGTTCCTCATTAGACCTGTGGTCTGAGCTTTCCTCTGCCATTGTCGAGTTGTCTTGCTCCACCAAGCTGTCAATTAGATTCAGTAGACTTGTTAAATCCACGTCGCTGGCGCCCCTTGCTTGGTCCTAATCTGCGCTTTGATGGTTTGTCTATGTCTTGGGTCCTCTCCTATTGGTGGGTTCCTTGAGTGGTTTATCTCAGTGAGTTCCTTTAATTATTGAATACAAACCTCAATTTATGATCACTCAGTGCGTGTGTCATTTCTCGTGCACTTGTGCTCAATCAGACTTTCAGCTTTCTTAAGTGTACTTCAAGTGTGGAAATTCAATGTGAGTGCAGCAAGCAATTCCTAAGTGTCTTACACACTCTTGCTTGTTTCGGGCCTGATAGGCTTGTAGATCAATTTTCTGGCCGTTTTGTCAGGGTTTAGGAATTTTCTCATATGTCGCCTTGTTCATTTTCGGTCAGTCAAGTTTTACAGCTCAGCGGTTCGCATCTAAGTCCTTGGGTCTCGCAACTGCCTACTTCTAGCTGCTAAGCGGCTGCGCTTTATGATTTTTTCCTATTACGTGTGCTAGAATCAAGTTCTGAGCGCCTGAAGGGTTTCGACAGTTTACGCTGCTGCATTTTAACCGGGTCAGGTCAAATTTTTGAAAATTTTGATAAAATTTTACACTCGGACCAACTGGTCCAAATTGCACAGTCCGAGTAGGTCACTCGAACGGGCCGAGGCACAGGGTCGAGGGCCGAATTTCAGGGTTCGACTCGGATAGTTTTGATTCGGATGGGCAGAATGGCAAATTTGAACAAGGTGATTCGGACGGGCCGAGGCACTTGGACCGAGGGCCAAATGTGGAAAGTGGCCGAGGGCCGAATTTGAGACACGGACGGTTCGTTCGGACGGGCCGAGGCCGAATGTGCCACCTGGCCAAAAGTTTAACTCAGATGGGCTGAATGGGTGGACTCGAACAGTTTGCCTCGGAAGGTTCGACTAGGATTTGGGCCGAGTGGGCCGAGTGACAGGGGCCAAGGGCCGATTCTGGGACTCGGCCCAAAAAAGGCCACTCGGACGGGCCGAGTGCGGTGCATGTAAACAGCGCGAACACAAATTTGATCGATTCACAAGATTTAAGCAAGCACAATGGCCATGCACTTCCAGATCCTATCTAGGGGAGTAGAGGGAGAGATTCATATACCTGAACGGGCCGGTAAGTGCGTCGGTGATGCGATCGAATCGATGCGGGTTGGAGCCTCTCTCTCTCTCTCTCTCTCTCTCTCTCTCTCTCTCTCTCTCTCTCTCTCTCTCTCTCTCATCTGCATATCTTACTATATGCAGATGACATTGTGTTGGTGTCAGACTCAGCTCAGGGATTACAGCAGCATTTATTAGCATTGGATGATTTTTGCATACAGAGAGGCATGACAGTGAACCTTGGTAAAACCAAGGTTCTTATATTCCATACATCAGCTCAGATACGCAGATAGAGTGTTTTCATGGCAGCAGGAGGGAGTATTGAGGTCACTGGATCATACGTATATTTGGGAGTCACCTTTACAGCAGCTTCAGGGACTTTCTCGATGACACAGGCAGCTCGTGACCGCCTCACTAGAGGATACTCAGCATTGGCTCTTATGGAGCGACAGTGTCATCAGGCACATTTCCAGGAGCCCCGCACCAAGGGGTGGCTCTTTGATACTCTAGTCACTCCAGCACTGATGTATGGAGCAGCTATGTGGGGGCCAGGCCTTGCTGATTATGTCTGGACATTGATGGAGAGACCTCAGGTGATCATGATATCTAGATTGATTCACAACAAGGCCTCAGTCCCACATGACATTGTGCGAGCAGAGCTTGCCACACCGCCCATGCTAGTCGAGGCATTATTTCAGACAGTCTGCTTCCTACACAGATTTCAGGATATGGACAAAGATCGCATTGCATATAGAGCATATATGGCATCTCAAGAGATGGCTCGAGCGGGGGATACCACATCATGGTATGCACAGACTAGAGCTTGGCTTGACAGACATGGGCTAGACATTGATAGACTCCCACCTCTTCTATATGATACTCAGGCTCCCACTTACACCCTCTCTCTCTCTGAGAGGAACAGAGTCATCAGACAGGAGATATGGCATATTTATATACAGAGGACATGGGTCAGCCCTGCACAGCCACTGCCATCGAAGATGGCACATTATTATACACAGTTCTTGAGGATATCAGAGCAGGGATTCATAGAGATTCCGAGATATATGCAGATCTATATGCCACATCGATTGAGAGTTCTTATTGGACAGCTCAGGGTATCATCACATCAGCTTATGATTGAGAGTGGCAGAGCCAGTGGCATCCCGCGGGAGGAGAGGATATGCCCCCTTTGCAGATCAGAGGTGGAGAGTGAGGAGCATTTTGTTCTTAGATGCCCGGCATACTCAGAGTTGAGATCTAGATACACATTGAGAAGCTCACTTCAGGGATGTATGACTGATATGGATCAGAGATCATTTGGCCGTTTTCTGGGAGAGGCATGGCACATCAGAGAGCAGAGCACACAGCGGGTCCCAGTCAGAGAGGGACCCACCCAGACGACTATTACACAGTTCTTTTAGACAAACAGAGTGAGAGCTACTGTACCAGCCTCCAGCCAGACCTCCGGGCTCACACTACAACAGGCTGAGGACCAGCGTACCCGACGCCGCACGAGGATCCATGGGTTTCGGACCCCACAGCCACACCGACAGGAGATCCGGAGGATTCTTGATCTACATCAACAGCAGACTGAGATCCGACGACACTCGACACATTGGATCTCAGATCTCCAGTTTGCTCTTTCTCCACCGTCGATGTACCACAACCTGCATCCAGGAGGGATCACCTGCTATTAGCGACTTCGACGACTGCTACTACATCCCAGGATAGTATATCTCCTTGCATCTGTTATATATACACATCGCACCACTTTATCACAGCCGACAGTTGTTCCCCTATCACAGCCGACATTTGTTCCCCTTTTGTAGCCATTATCTGGAGTACCAGAGCTACATACGCACATACACATACACGACACTTATCACACTCACAGCACCGTATTTTCAGTTTCCAGTTTTTAGCTTTTCATTCAGCACTTTTATTTTGGATAGCTGGACCTCATCAGTTGTATCACGGTTTGTCTCATAGGCCAATTTTGGTCTTTAGAAGACGTTAATATAACTTTCTTTCTTTCTTTCTTTCTCTCTCTCTCTCTCTGAAATGGCACAAATGAGCTCTCCCTTGGCCTCTTGGCTCTTATACCCCTTCCCGGGTGTGGTGTTGATGCCCCCAATCACTCACTTGCCGATCTTAGGCATCACTAGCGAGCGTTTTACCAATTTTTGCACGCTTTTTGCCCTATTTTGTCCTATTTTAAAACAGTAAACCCTACCGTTCTCCGGTTTGATTTCCTAATTCTAACCTACGCTAAATGCAACAAAAATCGAAGGCAAAAAACTGAAATAAATTCTCCATGTTTTCTAATCATCAAACAACCAAAATATCCCAAAATACGTACTTGTTTTGAAGATCAAAAACACCCAAACTTCCTACCTATCTCAAGCTCCGTTTCGGGGATGAATCCCCTACTCCGATGCTCGATATGAGGCGCGTAAGTGCTCAAGCTTGAATCCGTTGGTCCCGACAACGGAACCAAAATGTCATGGGAGCTCACGCTCAACTGCCAAGACCCACAGACCGCTTATTGCTTCAAGCATTTCAAGTGAGCTCTAATGGCTATCTCTCACCTAGCCGACGTGTCGTCGATCCTACAAGTATAGTGAGCTTACCTTGATGCCGATGTGAGTAGCCTCCTCCCTAGCACATCTCGATAGCTCCACGATTCTTGATGCTAGCTCAAGCCTCCTCCATCTCCAAGCTCCATCCTCCATAGCCGTGCGCGCGAGAAAAGAGAAGAGAAGAGAAGAGAAGAAGAGAAGAGGAGATGGTGAAGAGCTTCACCCTCTTGATCCCTCACTCCCACACACTCACTACCTCATACTCTCACACTCCCTCTCTCAAGAGCACACACAAGCAAGAAGAGGAGAAGAAGAGAAGAAGAGAAGAAGAGAAGAAGAAGAGAGCTGTTGTTAGCCACACACCAAAGAATGAGCTTCCATTCATTTTTTGAACTTTATATACAAGCCCTAAAATCCCATGGGCACCCATCCCCTTTTTTACATACCGGCCATTGTGACAAGGTTCTTTTTTCATTTCCCTCTTCTAGCCTTATGCCTCTAGCCTATGCCCGTCTAATATTTTACAATTGGCACAGGAGGAGCTTGGCGCTCTTTTACAAGAGTTTTCCAAGTTTTTTGAGGCGCCTTTCATTTAAAATTGTGCCTTTGGTCTCAGCTTAGCTTTTAGAGGTCGCCTGTGTGTCTTAGCTCTTCTTCCATGCTTTTTCCGCTTTTTCCTTTATTTTCCGCCACTTTTCGCTATCTCGACTTGGGGTTAACAATACACTATTGATATTAATATTTCAACATACAATATTTTGTATTAAATTACATCATTATTAATTAAAATATTAATATCATTAAATTTATTCATATTATTAATAGATCAATGTTAATGAGATACTTATGTTAATATTATCTAAGTTATTACTAATATTAACTATTTTAATTGTTATATTCTATCAATATGTACTAATAAGGTTAGTGCAATATAAATCTATGCAATGATATAACTATTAAAATTAGTATATTAACATAGGTATTAATATTAATCACACTAATAAAATAGTATCAATGTATTTGACTATTTACAATATATTCAATATTATGGACTATTATTACTATAAAATATGGAATGTTAATTATAAATATAGATAACCTTAACAATAATCAAATGAATGCTTAATATATTTGGATATTTACAATATATTTAATATTATGGACTATTACTAATATAAGATATTAATTATAAATCACAAATATAGGTAATCTTAAATGCCTTTTGCATAGTGTAGATTTTGGTATATTAAGTATTTATTGTATGATCACAACAAGAAAATGAAATGCCTATGTGTGGAGTATCTTGCCACATGAAGCAATATATAAAGCATTGGTATAATATTATATTTAATATTAGATATACATATCATATTATATAACATTATTATGTGCATGCATGTGCGTGTGTATATTTTTTATTAATCTATATAGATTAGAACTATAAGATTTAAAATATATATTACGTTATATGCTATATAGCACACGTGCATCTCTCTCTCTCTCTCTCTCTCTCTCTCTCACACACACACACATCCTGCATCCAGGAGGGATCACCTGCTATTAGCGACTTCGACGACTGCTACTACATCCCAGGATAGTATACTTCCCCTGCATCTGTTACATATACACATCGCACCACTTTATCACAGCCAATAGTTGTTCCCCTATCACAGCCGACATTTGTTCCCCTTTTGTAGCCATTATCTGGAGTACCAGAGCTACATACGCACATACACATATACGACACTTATCACACTCACAGCACCATATTTTCAGTTTCCAGTTTTTAGCTTTTCATTCAGCACTTTTATTTTGGATAGTTGGACCTCATCAGTTGTATCACGGTTTGTCTCATAGGCCAGTTTTGGTCTTTAGAAGACGTTAATATAACTTTCTTTCTTTCTTTCTTTCTCTCTTGGCAGTTGCACACCTCCTCACATCAACTAGAGATTGAGACTGGCAGATATAGATCCATTCCACCAGAGGAGCACATATGCCAGATATGCCAATTAGAGCCAGAGACAAAGGTGTAAAATATTACACGGCGCAGCGAACAGAATCTGAGAAAGAGATAGAGAGTACACAACAGATAAGAGGAGAATCAGTAAAATTCTTTAACTCCAAACAACTGATACAAAGATGGCTCTGTCCACCCGTGCGCTTCCACTAAATGAAGCTTAGATGGCGATCTAGACAGAAGATAGGTGAAGAGCTTAAGGCTAGCTGGAACAACAACTCTGACTGGGTGAAAGATGAGTGTGAGATGGCTACGAAGGGGTTTAGCTTTTATAGCCCGCGAAGGTCGTTAGGTCGGCCTATTGACCGACCTACCATATGAGCCTCCACTAGTCGGCTAGGGAATATTCCAGGGAATATTCCCTTTACCATCGGGCCGGGGGCGCTGCCCTCGGACCCCCGCCAGGGGGGCCGCTGGCCCCCCTGGGACCCCCCAGCCAGGGGCCGCTTCCGCGGCCCCCGGACCCCACAATAGGGGCCCCTTTTAACTCCCTTACCACGCAACTCAATGCAATGTGCCTCGAGTTGCTACCAGCTTAACCACTCTGTCTAACCCAAAGATTAGACCCACAATGGTCACCTTTTTGCCATCCGGTCACATAGACCTCATCTGATATACAAGTCAGGACTCCACCAATGTCCGGGCTCACACTTGGCTTCTCCTCATAATGGGGGCCTTACAACTTTGAGCACCATGGATCATTGGTAGTACCTAATGAGGGTGGGGCATTGATCATATCTAACACCCCCCCTCAATGTCCACCCATAGGTGAACTATCTCCTCGGCCCAATGCCGAGTCTCTGAAGATGAACTTGAAGCAGATCCTTCGTAAGTGCTTTGGTGAAGATATCTGCTCCATTCTCCTCTGTTGGACAGTAGACCAGTTCCACTATCCCATCCTCCATCAAATCACGCACATAGTGATACTGGATCTCTATATGTTTGGTGCGTGCATGAAACACTGGATTTTTGGCGATGGCGATGCAACTCTGATTGTCACATCTCAGCACAGTTGGTTCTTCATCCTGCACTCCCATATGCCATAGAATCCTTCTCAACCATACGGCCTCACATGCAGCAAAACAAGCTGCCTTGTACTCTGCTTCGGTAGAAGACAATGCCACTGTTGGTTGCTTCTTACTAATCCAAGAAAAAATTCCTGAACCCAAAGAGAAACAATAACCAGAAACTGACTTCCTGGAATCAATGTCTCCTGCCCAATCTGAGTCACAGTTCCCCACAAGAGAAGTTCCGAAACTGTATGTGATACCATAGTCAAGAGTTCTCTTCAAGTATCTGAGCACCCGCATCCCAGCCTTCCAATGACTCTCATGAGGTTTGTTTGAGAACCTGCTCAAAACACCAACAGCAAAACTGATATCTGGTCTGGTGTTACACAAGTAGATCAGACTTCCGACCAACCTCCTATACCTCCCAATGTCTGCTAGTGCTGATGTATCCTCAACGGATAACTTTACATTCACCTCCATAGGTGTAGCTATCTCCTTGCACTCGGTCATGCCAAATGCCTTCAAGATCTCCCATGCATACTTCTTCTGAGAGATGAAGATCTTTCCTGGCTCTTGCCAGACTTCAATCCCCAAACAATAGTGCAGCAAGCCCAAGTCTGTCATTTCAAACTCAGAACTCAAAGCCTTTCGAGTTTGGTTGATCATATCTTCATAGTCACCTGTAATAAGAAGGTCGTCCACATATAGGACAATCACTACAGACTTTTTACCATCCCTGTAAACATACAAGTTAGCATCTGAGGCACATCTTTTGAAGTTTAGGTTTAAAAAGAACCTATCTATCCGCTGGTACCATGCTCTGGGGGCTTGTTTCAGCCCATACAATGCCTTCTTCAGTTTACACACTTTGTTCTCAGAATGGGGGGCCTCAAACCCTGGTGGCTGAGCCACGTACACCTCCTCCTTGAGGTCACCATTTAAGAACGCTGACTTAACATCCATTTGGTACACTGGCCACTTCTTGTGGGCAGCCACTGCAAGTACCGTGCGAATAGTGGTCATTCTGGCAGTTGGGGCAAATGACTCTTGAAAATCAAACCCTTCAACTTGTGAAAATCCTTGGGCAACCAGTCTAGCTTTGTACTTTTCTAAGGTACCATCAGCCTTGTACTTTACCTTCCAGATCCACTTGGTGCCAATAATCTTCCGCTTTGCTGGCCGATCCACTAGCTCCCAAGTGTCATTCTTTATTATGCTGTCATACTCCGCCTACATAGCAGCCTTCCATGATGGATCTGCAAGTGCTTCTTCTAAGTCAGTTGGCTCCTTTACTTCTCTCATAATCTCAACCATCAAGGCCATGTTGACTATGTGAGCAGAAGCCCTCCTTTGCTCCTCTATTCTCTGAGACCTCCTTGGTCCGTCTGCCTTCTCCTCAACAGATGCAGGCATAGGATTATTGTGGTCATAGAGCTGCTTCACCCAGCGCGGCAATGGCTTTTCCGGTGGGGTGATGTCAGGTTGGTGAACTTTTTCCTCATCATCTGAAGATGATGTTTCCTCCTCCTTAAGGATAGGGATAGCTCTCGGGACAGGTTCATAGTGGACTACTTCTTCGCTTGATGATAAAGTGGAAGACCTTGCCTTCTCCTCCTCCACTGTATGCGGCTCCTCCTTGAACACCACATCACGGCTCGCGATGATCTTCTTTGCCTCTTGGTCATATAACTTGTAAGCCTTCTGCTCATCACTATAACCCAAGAAGATACATTTTCTGCTTTTTGGTTGTAACTTGTTTCTCTTCTCATCTGGAACATGTGCATAACATTCACATCCAAAAATTCTGAAATGTGAAACAGATGGTTTCTTACCAGTGTAAGCCTCATGAGGTGTTTTTCCCTTGAGAGCCTTTGTGTAGCTCCGATTTAGAATGTAGACTGCAGTATTAACAGCTTCAGCCCAAAAATGGTTAGGCAATCCCTTGCCCTTTAGCATGCATCTTGCCATCTCCACAATGGTACGATTCCTACGTTCCACAACACCATTTTGCTGAGGTGTGTGAGGCGTCGTCAATTGACGCTTGATCCCTTTGCTCTTGCAAAAGCCTTCAAACTCCTTTGAGTTGAACTCACCACCACCATCTGTTCTAAATTTCTTCACACTTTTCCCTGTTTCATTCTCAACAAGTATTAGCCATTCTTTAAACTTACCAAAAGCTTGAGCCTTATCACGAAGGAAGTACACCCACATCTTCCTACTGTAGTCGTCGACAATCAACATAAAATAAGAAGATCCCCCCAAGGCCTGTGTAGGCATCTTACCACACAAGTCAGCATGCACCAACTCTAGAGGAGCATGTGCTCTATTCTTGCTTTCTTGTGGAAATGCCTTTCTCTGTTGCTTGCCCATCATACAAGCTTCACATGGTTCCTTCAATTCAGTTATTGTAGGTAGGTGAGCAACCATACCTTGCTTTTGCATCTCCTTCAATACTGCAAATCCGATGTGTCCAAACCTTTCATGCCAAAGCTTACTTGTGCCCACTCCAGCGGTGGCTGTAAGAGCACTTAGCTCATACAGGTTGTTCCTTCTTTCTCCTTTGCCAACAATTGTGCCAGCACTATCAATAATTTCTACACCTGTCTTCTTGAACCTCACTTCATGACCAAGATCAGTTATGGCAGCAACTGATAAGAGATTTCTCCTGATTTTGGGAACATACAACACATTTGAAAGCTTTTTGACTTCACCATTTGCAGCAACAAAAGAAATAGTACCTGTGCCCGCAGCAGGGCATTTAGCATCATTTCCAACCGTCACAGTGATGGATTCTTGTAGAGGCTGCATAGAACTGTATAGACCTTTCTTGTTGGTCATGTGACGGGAGGCCCCACTATCCAACACCCAAGAGTCAGTGGTAGATTCTTCTTGCGCCGAGGAGCACACTTCCTCAATGGTCGCCATGAATAATTCCAACTCTGCTTCAGCCGTATTGGTTGTCTCTTTCCCTTTAGTTTTAAGGGTACCATTCTTTTCATCTGCCTTCTTGACACGACAATCTGCAATTGCATGTCCTTTCTTCTTACAGTAGAAGCACTCTCCTTGAAACTTCTTCTTGCCGCCCTTTTTCTTTTTGTCACCATCATTTTTGGTGGAGGAAACACCTTTGCCTTTTGCATTGGCAGAGAATGCAGCATCTCCATTGTTGCTTCCTTCTCGGGCTTTCAGCCTCAACTCCTCCTCCATTAATAATGCACAAAACTCCTCAAAAGTCAAAGCTTGAGGTCTCACCTGAGTATTAAGGGCAGTTACTAGTCCATCAAACTTTTGTGGACAAATCCGAAGACACCTCCGAGCTAGCTCTTCACTAGTCTTTTGTATCCCAGCGCCAGCCATCTGGTCGCGCAGATTCTTAATCCGAGTGATGAATGCTTCAACCGTCTCTCCTTCAGCAAACTTCTCCGCTGCTAGTTGATTCTCCAAGTTTTGAATCCTTGTTTGGTTTCGTGTTTCATACTGACTCCTTAGTACATTCCAAGCCTCTGACGCTTTGGTTGTATGCTGAATCAGAGTCAAAACACTGTCAGAACAGCTTGTAACTAAGGCACACAATGCATCTGCATTCCTTCGTTTCCAAGCTCGTAGAAGATCTGCATTCGGAGGAATCATCACACTAGGATTTGATGGGTCGGGGATAGGCTGTGGTTCTGCGTCAATCCCCAGCACAGTCTCCAGAAGCTCATAAGAATCAAGGATAGTTGTAATTTTGAACTTCCACAAGGTGTAGTTTGTACCATCTAACTTGCCTTCACTGAAGGTTGGTGGACGAATCCTCAGTGTTTGAATAGCCGGTACAGCAGCACCACCTCCTGCACTGCTTCCTGATGCGCCAGAACTGCTTCCCGGAGTCGACATCGTTTCTCTTTGCTGTTGAAGCCTTTGCCTCTTGCACGCTCTCCGATCTCTAGAGCCCCCTGGGCTCTGATACCATGTAAAATATTACACGGCGCAGCGAACAGAATCTGAGAAAGAGATAGAGAGTACACAACAGATAAGAGGAGAATCAGTAAAAGTCTTTAACTCCAAACAACTGATACAAAGATGGCTCTGTCCACCCGTGCGCTTCCACTAAATGAAGCTTAGATGGCGATCTAGACAGAAGATAGGTGAAGAGCTTAAGGCTAGCTGGAACAACAACTCTGACTGGGTGAAAGATGAGTGTGAGATGGCTACGAAGGGGTTTAGCTTTTATAGCCCGCGAAGGTCGTTAGGTCGGCCTATTGACCGACCTACCATATGAGCCTCCACTAGTCGGCCAGGGAATATTCCAGGGAATATTCCCTTTACCATCGGGCCGGGGGCGCTGCCCTCGGACCCCCGCCAGGGGGGCCGCTGGCCCCCCTGGGACCCCCCAGCCAGGGGCCGCTTCCGCGGCCCCCGGACCCCACAATAGGGGCCCCTTTTAACTCCCTTACCACGCAACTCAATGCAATGTGCCTCGAGTTGCTACCAGCTTAACCACTCTGTCTAACCCAAAGATTAGACCCACAATGGTCACCTTTTTGCCATCCGGTCACATAGACCTCATCTGATATACAAGTCAGGACTCCACCAATGTCCGGGCTCACACTTGGCTTCTCCTCATAATGGGGGCCTTACAACTTTGAGCACCATGGATCATTGGTAGTACCTAATGAGGGTGGGGCATTGATCATATCTAACAAAAGCAGCATTATATTTGCCGCTACCCAGTGTATTATGAGGTCCGTGGTCATTTCCACTCTCTCTTTAGAGATGGATTTGGACCAATATCCAGAGTCATCAATTTTGCCAATCAGTGATGCCTTGGCCTCTTTCTTCTTGAGATATGATGGCTTCGTGACATGCGCCTCACGAGTACAACTACTTCAGGACACCGAGGCCCTTCATAGAGGCAGCTCAGAGACTTCTTTGCAAAGGAGACTCAGAAGACTGCAATATAGTTATAGCCAAAATCCACATGAGAGCCTCTCTCAACGCCACAGTCCATGCACAAACGAGTATTGATTGATTGAGCCGTTCAACTTAGCTGATCCAGATGTCCTAGGCCTCGACACAAACACCTACAACACCTTCATAGGCGGATACAGGGGATTGTTGCTCGGCTAAAACTAGGCCCTCCATACCCACATGAGATTGTACCATTTGGAGCTCATTGTTACTAGATAGAGCTCTATGTTTTACACATAGCCATAGTCAATTTCCTTTCTTATTTTTCTTTGTGCTACATATTTTGCCTAGATAGTTGTACCATCATACACATGATTGTAACTCATGGTCTCATAGGTCATTTTGGCCTTTTGTAAACATTAATATATCATTTCATCTCTCTCTCTCTCTCTCTCTCTCTCTCTCTCTCTCTCTCTCTCTCTCTCTTTTTGTGGCCCCCATCTCTCTCCGATTACTCTCTTTGTCTACTACTATTACTACTATCGATGTTGCTACTGCTACTACTACTACTAGAAATCAATAAGCTCTGATATATCAAGTTGAAAACAATAACAATACATTAGCAAACTCAATTTCATGGTTTACATGGCATGCATGGTGTAAGGAATGTTCATTTAAGATATCATGCAACTTTCACCCTATCTTTGTTGCACCTCGCACTCTCAATCACTCGCTCTTGCTCTCTCTTTCTTGACATTCAATGTCCATGGTGTAAGCAATGTTCATTTAAGATATCATGCAGCTTTCTCCCTATCTTTGTTGCACCTCGCACTCTCAATCACTTACTCTTCCTCTCTCTTTCTTGACATTCAATGTCCATGCTCTCTCCACTACACGTGTCATTAAGGTAAGGTGTGTGTGTGTGTGTGTGTGTGTGTGTGTGTGTGTGTGTGTGTGTGTGTGTGTGTGTGTGTGTGTGTGTGTGTGTGTGTGTGTGTGTGTGTGTGTGTGTGTGTGTGTGTGTGTGTGTGTGTGTGTGTGTGTGTGTGTGTGTGTGTGTGTGTGTGTGTGTTCTATTTTCTTGAGGGAGGGAGGGAGGGAGGGAGAGACATGTAATTACATAAGTATGAGAGGCATGTAAGCATGAGAGATTGAAGTAAAGAGAGAGAGAGAGAGAGAGAGAGAGAGAGAGAGATGCATTGTGTAAGAGGAGGATAGAGAGAGGGAGAGACAAAGATAGAGAGAGAAGAGAGCTATTGTTCTAAGAATTGCTCCCAAAGTCAGTATTTATGAAATTTGAGGTTGTAAAAAATCTAATAGTATGCCTTTTGTCAATACTCTATTGGTGAGCCTAATTATTGCTTGAATGAACTTTCAAGTTTGTTGTAAGAAAATTCATCTCTTTGTAAAACTCTAATCATATCTCTTGGGAGTCGGGTGGTGTATCTACATTTAATATTGTTGGAAACAACTTACACAATATTTGGGAATTTTAAAATTGTACTAGGAGCTACTTGAGAGGTAAGTTGTTTGAAATAATGTGTTTCAAGATACCTATTGCTAGTAATTGCATGACTCCTACTTGATTAAACTTGAGAGGCTAGTAACCCCATTGCATGATGACGGTGTTAACTTCACATAATTAACTTCTTCAAATTCTACTCCAATTTCCAAGGCATTGTTTGTCCCATTCCCATCCACATTCAACTACTATGTGCTACTTGTAGCCACTTGTTAACATTTTTTACTCCAATTTTGCTTCCAATGATATTGTTTTCCTATTCCAAGGCATTGTTTGTCCCATTCCCATCCACATTCAACTACTATGTGCTACTTGTAGCCACTTGTTAACATTTTTTACACTACTAATTGTTTGTTTCTATCAATGTATTTTGTCCTTATATAGCTTTGCTCTTACCACGAGAGGTCTAGAGTGTAGATTGCCACCTAGATGAGAGATCACACGTGAGGAAGGTTCATTACGTAATATCATACCAACCATACAATAGGTAAGAAATCCTTGGCAAAAACGGTGTATAGAGATGGGCGCCGAAGAGACTCTAATAAGAATAGAGGGGTAATCTAGTCTAGGGTAAGATATTCCATGCTATAGAAATTTGGGATAGGTCGAAGTATCCCTTCAGTATCATTAGAGATTAGATTAAATGGAAACTATTAGTGAAAGAACTCATGGAACTTTGGTCAATTAAGTAATATCAAACTAGTCTTATAATAGGGAAGAAATATTGGCAAAAACATTGTATGGAGATGGACACTAAAGAGACTCTAATTAACTATTAATTACCATTCTTCAAGGTACCAAATGATCCATCTATATCCATGTCCATAATTGGGTTGTTCCTATCCTGCAAAGCCTACCTATTCCATTTCTGTCCACACTCAACTCCTCTATTAACATTTTTAAAGCTAGCAATTGTTCTATTTCTATCCATGCATTTTATTCTTACAAGACTATGCTCTTGTTGCCATTGGAAAATTAGTTGCTACCATTCTTCAAGGTACCAACTAGTCCATGTGTTGCCATATAAATTATTTTTTGAAAGTTTGGCTCTTGTTGCTTCTCTTTTTTTAGGATGCTTCTCTTTTTGTGTAAGTCAACCTTTTGCAAGAACTCTCTCATAACATCATCATCTTCCTCATTTCCAAGCATAAGAAAACAAATCTGGCAAACTTATAGAGGCATAAGATACAAATCATTAGAAAAATGATTAGACATTCAAGAAACAAACTTGTAGAAGCATAAGAATATAAATCACTAGAAAAATGGCTAGACGTTCAAAAAAAGTTCCTAAATACAAGTTGTAGAGGCTTTTTCCACTTCTTATAGTATACATGGCACACTACTCTTTTCACTTTTTGAAAATAAAGATTTTACCAATTGGCTTGCTATTAGCCCCAAATATGGAAAATTCTTAAAATAGATTGTTTGAATCTTCCACATCATTCACAAAAGAGCCCTATACAACCTTGAATGTTGACATAATATTGAATATCACCTAGAACTCAAGGATTGTGGCCCTAAGGAAGTGTGCCTAGTTGTGATACTAAGGATATGTTAGGGTATGGTTGTGAATCTTGTGACCTAGGGCTCAAGCTGCAATTGTTCCTGTGCAATACAAGTGTGCAGCTTATAGGATTGGGTGCATATGCCTAAATTCTAATGTATATGTGAGTGGCCTGTGTGTCTAATGTAGGTTATGAGCACCTATGTAGTGTGAAGTTAAGAATGCAAGCATCTACACCTAGATCTTTTCTTTTCTTTTTTCTGGGGGGGGGGGGGGGGGGGGGGGTTTCAAGGGCTTTCCTCCTCAACCTAGCCTTCTATACGGTAGTGCCTATGTATCCTAGTAGGTGTGATGCCTTAAGGTAGTGAGGGTGCCCCTATAGAGGTGAATTCCTATACACATAACCTAATGTCTAAGTGAGCTTGTGAACATAAGGATATGTGAAGTGGTGATCCTAGGGTATGGCCTACCTAAGGGATGTGAAGTATGGTGATATGCAACGAATGTGTAAAAACGAGTACTCTAAAGTGATGGATGTGGTGGCGAGTGGGTAGTTGAAGTGTGTTTATGAGTGTGATGAGTGAGTTTAGATGTGAAAGCAACTTGGTGGTGAAGCCACAAATGTGAACAAACTTTACTCATTAGACTCGATGCTTGCGATGTATCAAGGATGATAGCAAGTGTTGCAAGCTATTATCTAGACAAGTGAGTGCCTAAATGCAAGTCTCATTAACCCTAATAATATCAACTAGGCATAATTGTGGCATGATTGAGCGTTCATGTTGCAAACCCTAATCATGCAATCATGGGCAAACAATGTTGATCAAACTATTGAATGCTTGAACAACATGATTTCACTTTAGCCATGTCCCTATCTATGCCTCGCTACACAATGATGGAACCATAAAGGCGAAGCATCCCAAAACAAGCTTTCGAACCATCAATAGCTTGATGCGGACCTCCTTGTCACATTGATGTCATCTTGTGATGATGCCCCTGAAGCGGTCTATATGAACACTCACATAGAAGCAAAAACGGTTGTCTTGATTTGCTTCCACCTTCTAATGCAGCACATCTTAACAAATCATTGTGTTGTCTATTTAGTCAATAAATACACAGAAGAACGCAATAGTCAAACATGATGAACAAACTCAACAATCCCACATTTGCTTTTAACCTTGAATCTTAGCTTACAATCAGGTTCCAATTTTCACTCTAATGTAAACAACTTATGAGTCCAAATAAGGTCATTTATTTTCATGTCATACACACACACACACACACAGTGATGCACCTATGCTAACTAGGCGAGAGGATTCAACATTTATGCTAACTCGGCTAAAGGATGCAATATTTATTAGTCACTCAAACATCCCATAAGGTAATGAACTTCGGTGGTTGGGTACTCTTTCAGTCTGCTCCAAAAGGATTGACTTAAAGATCCCTATACTTCTAAGGTCTTCCTAAAAACAACAATCTAACTTCAATCCAAGAAAGTCATTTTGCAATCAATGAAAGTTGAGAGTAGCTAACACTGCACTTGGTTCAAAGAGTGATAGTTGCTTCTATGGCTTCAAGAGTCAATACCTACATTTCCCTAAAACAATGTTAGCTCGAGTTCTATCATTTTATACAAATGGACACAATTGCTCAACGCTAATCATAATAGTAACAAAGAAAGTTACCCAAATAATTGGATCCATTTGTTCTTAGGATAGGTTGTCGATACCTTTATCCACCCTCTGCACCCAACATGCTTTAGTTATCTAAGCAGTTTAAGCTACCACACTGTCTGAATGCAAAATCAACTTCCTTCATCAACGTGCCACACAAGGTTCATTGCATGTTCCTTAAGCCACAACCATACCACATTAACAATCAATTATTTAAAATTAGTTCCTTTTAATAATTATTCAATTGTTTTATTACGATCCGTGTAAGATATTGGCTTCCAAAAAGTTGCTCAATCTCCTTTTAGAGGTCTTCCATCCCAAAACTACTAATGGGGATCATGAAGTCCAACATTCCTATCATAGGCTATCAAGGGATTTACTTGCTTGGCGCTAACCTTATCTCATCTACCTAGGTGATGAAGCAACAACATGCTTGGCCTTTTCCACCACTTGGCTCTCAAATCTCGATACCAAGCAATGTTCTTTTGGGATTTATTATCATCTTCACCAATAACTCCAATTGCCATATAAGCACTTGAATCTTCTTATTATAATTACAATAACATTTATAAATCACTCAAACAAAATTAGCGAATACAATTCTTTCTAAGACATCCTAACAAAGAGATTAATTTAACAACATATCCAAGTTACAAAAACCTAAACTTGTCAACTTAATAATTGGAGATCACTTGCTCCTTCATCGTTTGATTTCTGGTGACCTTGTTACCTCAAATGACATCTCTATCTCACAAGGCTTCTGTATCTCTCCTTTTGGGCACCATAGTGATTCATGAATAACATCTCAATGTTTGACTTAATGAATGAAATCCTCAATGATCTTGACTGATGGTGAGTCAAGAGGTGAGAAGATTGTTATCTCTTCCCTGTATTTATCTTTCTAATCTACCTTCTCCTTTCCCTCTTATAATAAGTTCTTTTATATATATATAGGAGAGAGAGAGAGAGCACGTGTGTGGACACATCCTTACGAAGTTCCATTTCAACCTTGTGCACCTTCTTTGCATTCGAAGCCCAACTCTGGACATCTCATCAGTGAAGGCTTTGTCCAATGCCTGGAGGTCTGGCCCTCTGTCTTTTGCATGCGATGCGTGCGAGTCTACCTCCATGCCACCATTGTCTCCCACCATGCTCGGCCTGCATGTAGACCAGGAGGGGTACCACGACAACAGGCTGACTCGACAGCTCACGGAGTTCTCACAGGCTCTTTCTCGCCAAAAGATTGTTCTCCCGGTGGGTCTTGTTAATGGCTTCCAAGTAACGTTACTGTTAAGCTCCAACATCATCATGATAGAAAGCTTTGCCGAACTCGATCTAGACAAGAATAGACTTACTCGCCTCTTTATGTCCTAACTCAAAACTTGTAATAACTTACCTATTCACGATGTTAGATTCATGTGTTGTTGTGAAGACTGTTAAAATCTTGAGGTTTTGCATAAGACTGCGTGTTATACTTTCAAGGTCCTTAAATCTGTGTGTCACTCTTTCATAAAAAATATTAGACACGAAAACTTTCACACCTTCCATATATTTGACTAATGTATCAGCTATGGAGAATACTGTTTCCTGCCTCAGAAAGTATAAATCTGCTTCTGCTACCAGCAAATATTTGATTCAGTAAACAGCTTGTAGCTTTTCAACCCATAGGTTTGAGGATTCACATAGAGCAGATCACTTTCCTTTTTGGATACACCATCTACAATCAACATTCTTTAGGCATTGTTTAGGTCTCCCTTGTTTTAGGAAAATCACAACTCATCTGAAGTATAATCAAGTTCAGATTGTTCATTTATCTCCTGGAAACATGCTGCATCCCATGGATAGGGGAACTTCAGCACAGCTGCTGCATGTGGAGAGTCCCAAGTCTTGTAAACAAACCTACAAAGAGCGATCAAGCATGCATCAATAAAACCATAAAATAAAGACATTAAAGATTGTGGCCATTGAAGATTGACTAATCAGATTGTAAACCTTTTCATTGAGGAAACTAAGCCTTCATTAGTCTGAACCAGCACCCCTCATCCATGTCTACCCAACCCTTGAAATCCTCTTTCCCTTCCAAAAAAATCCCCCCCACACACACTGCACTTTCCTGGTCTTCCCACTCTCACTCCACACATGCACCCCCACTTTTCTCATCTCCCCCACTCTCCCTCCACCCATCCACCTCTGCCTTTCTCCTCTCCCTCCACACATGCACCCCCACTTTTCTCATCTTCCCCACTCTCCCTCTACCCATCCACCTCTGCCTTTCTCCTCTCCCTCACTCTCCTTCCACCCACACCCCCTCCACAAACCCACCCCCACTCCTTATCCCCCCCCCCCCCACTTTTCACCTAGCACCTACATGCCCCCTCCTTTCACACACATTCCTCTCCCCACACTCCTTGTTTGGTCATTTATGACTAGAATGAGCATGCCTTTCTTTGTGTACTCAAAACCCTGGTTTGCAAGTGCTCATGGCATGATGCCTTTGTTTAGAGCAAAGTGGCATGTACAGCTAGAGATACCCACCTGCAAGTAATTATCATAGATCTCAAACTTGGTGAGGTAATGGCACGATACACACACAACAAATTGCATCCACAAAAAATGAATGCATGCAAAAGAAACACAAAACAATTGCAACCACAAAAATGCATGCATGCAAAAGAAGGTAAGTGCCTGCGTGTTTAACATCTGTACTTTCTGACAATATGTGGGCTTAAAAGAGTGTGTTGATAGCAACTCAAATTGTGCCACAATAGACACCATTCAAACCTCAAAAAGATGAGGGAAGTTAAAGAACAAAATTTATTGCAATCGATGACAGGATGAGGAACTTACACTTTGATTGGAGGCCGTGATATTATCACAACAACCTGCAAGTCTTCTTGTGCATCTGTGTTCCTTAACTACATGTCATCATAAACAAACAACTTTAGTACTAAAGTTTCATCATCCATAACATAGTCGTTGGCAATAGGTCCTTATTTACCTGATGGACATAATTGACAGGGATAGTAAATGTGGTGTTCGAGGAGATGATGTGTTCTTTTGGTTGCCCTGGAAATTTTGTTTTAGTTTCAGTTTCCAGAAAAATAGATCCTTTCCCTTTCAACACTAGAAAAACTTCTTCGCAGGAGTGCCTATGAATCGGAGTTCCAGATCCTGGAGCAAACGTTTGAAGCCAAACTTCAACCTGCACAAAATTAGCACCATCAGATCCAGAATATCAATAAGAGTGACACTCCAAGGCATTCTTCCAAACTTTTGCAAGCAAGCCTGGATTTCAAAACCTTGGCATGCAATGGAAGTCAAAAAATCATGAGGAATAGCTCAAGTGTGGGGATAAGCACGATAGATCTACCACACGACCTATGATGTAACATCCAGATGGTGAAGCAATACAAGTAGCTGTAGCAACACCACGTGGTCAAAACTGCATAGGACAAGAGCATCCATACAAAGAAGAGCTAGTGAGAAAGGCTTTAGTGAAGATGTGCGGCAGAGGTAGATGCTGTCTGCATGAGGCAATCCAAAGGAATACAAGGCTGAAGGTTTTTTCGATAAAGAAGCATGCAAAGCAAATTTGGCATATGCTTGAATCATACAAGAGGCAGGTGGCCAGTCTTCGAAAACACAAGTTGCATTTGAAACAGGAGGTTTTCATTTGGCATTGTCTAATCACAAGTTTACCCTACAAGAAGTCAATCCATGATGTTCTACTCACAAGTTTTCTAAAAGACCTTGTATTTCATCTTAGTGAACATTTGGTGGCTCACTGGGTACCTCCCACCATTCCATTACTGAGTTGCGTGTCTTTGTTATCATTCTCGTGTGCTAGCTTTACATTTTCGTGTGTATAAACTGTGTTCTTGTGATGTGAACGTGTGTGTGTGTGTGTGCGCGCGCGCGCGCACATTCATGCACATGCACATCCATCTCTCTAGGCTCATCTGCTTGTATCTATCTGCTTGTCCAACAACACAGCTCATCCGTCTCTTTCTACTCATTTGCAACAACACACTAGTTTTCTTCAACACAGATAGACAGTCCGCAATGCAAAGAGTCAGTCCATCCGACACAATTCGCCTTCTCTCTCTCGTAGCTGATGGACAGGTCATCTACACACTAAGCTTGTAAAGCATTGTCTATTCAGTCTGTCTAGTCTATCAAACTTGATCACCTGTAGCTTTGCTCTATTGGATCCCTTTCTTCTCTCTTCGGAACCGTCTATGTCAAGCCACAGCAAAACCTAGGATCCTTGTTTGTTCCCAGATCATCTCAACAATACAGCTATTTGTTCTCTCAGCAAAGTGCCCATCTGCTTTCTCAGTCCTAATCACTAAAGCCTGCTCTCCAACAGTACAACAATCAATGACCCTCCTTTCGACCCAGTCCACCCCCTTAAGCAGTACAACAGCTCACCTTCAACAATCCAAGCAATCTCCTCTCTCTCTCTCTCTCAAATAGTGCAGCAATTGTTACACTTATCGTGTTCCTTCGTAGTTCTAGTGTGAATGCTCCCTTATCCATGGGCACTTTTTACCTTCTAGCTAGAGAAGGGCTTTTTCCCCAACCGAACATCCCTCAATGGTTGTGCTACTTAGTATCTATCTTAGGGATTGCTGCCCACAAAACATCTGACAGCCGGCGCACTATCCATCTGCCATGCTGCTATAAAACTCTGACTAGTGACCTAATCTTCCCCGTCTTGCGACAGCCGTTAGAAGCAGTCCATGCAACACGAGCGCCAACAGTCACGTTGCTTCCCTGAGAGCCTGTATTGTATGCCAACAGCCTACGTCACTCAAATTCAGCCTGACAGTGAATATTACAAAACTATTCATACACCCGGCCTTAATCAGCATTAACCCCATAAATAAAATCATATTCATGTGCAGCCATCTTAACAGGCACAAAATTTGGGGATCTTTGCAGCAAACTTCAATTTGCACTCAATTTCATAAAAAAATTGGAGCTTTTGTCCAAAATCCCCAAATTTCACAAACATTTTGGGGTTCTATGCTCTATATACAAAAATCACGAAATTTTACATCAAAGATTTCAGCCTTTTCACATTCAAGCCCAAATTTCAACAAATCGACTTGGGGCTTTTGTGAAATTTATCCAATCCATTGACATTGAGACCAATTACACCTTCTACACCAACATTCGGTCGTGCACAATAGCCAAGGATACTTCGGATAAGCTTGCTTTGTTGTATCAGGTGTGCAATGAGGCTCGTGTAGCCTATTTGTGCAAACGGTTTGAGATGGAGCACATGATAGAGGGTGATTGAGTGAATGTCTACATTACACATATCAAGGACATAACAAAGCAACTTGCAAATATTGATGAAATAATTCACGATGCCTCTCTTATTTTCATAGTCTTGGCTAGCCTACCTGATACTTATCAGAGTTTCGCTACTACATTTCGCTACTTGCAAAAGGAGATGTCGATGCATATATATTTGATACGCTAGTGTTTGTTATTGCAAAAAAAGCAATCACTCATAAATCGCTCTAACATAAGTAGAGAAAATCAAGCATTTGCAACTAGCCATAGAAACAAAGGTAAGTCATGGTAGCCTTCAAACTCAAAGGGTAAAGGCAAATCATCTTCTTTCATGAACTCTTCACGCACAAAGGATGAGGGTGCTAAGAAAAAGAGATGCAATTACTACAAGAAAAAGGAGCATGTTATTGAGAAATGCAAAAAAAGAATTGCAAGTGAAAAAAAAATGCAATCGGGCATGACTGTTGCTAAAAATTTGGCACGTGTGAAGGATACAGCATCACATTTAGGAAGTTTGGACATGTCTTATGCTTTTTTCCGTGCATTGTTCATATGATCCTTCTTCACATACACATGCCTTATCAGTGGGGCTAAAAACAGTAGTACATGGTATTTTGATAGTGATGCCTCCTAGCACATAGCATCCTTTCGTGACTTATTTGTAGCATATACAAATGTACAAAATGAGAGATCAATTGTATATGCAAATAATGCTTTGTATGCAATCCAAGGCATTGGAGAGATTCCTATCATTGGGGTAGATGGAAAAACTATCATGCTTAAAAAGGTCTTGTATGTGCTTGGCATAAAGAAAACTTGCTTTCAGTTTCAGCTATTCATATGTTGGTTTTGTGGTTAAATTCCATATGAATCGATACAATGTCTATGACTATAGTGAAGGGAACACTGTCATTATCATTGGCACATTGTACAACGGCCTCTATTAGCTTGATCTATATAAGAGAAAAGCGATGCACTACAAGTTGATGTCACCATTATGGATGACACTAAGTTATGGCATACTCAATTTGGTATTCATATATATGCTTTAAGGTATAAATCAAAAGTGTTTGCATGCTTTCAAGCCTTCTTGGCCTTGGTTGAATATGGCAGTGGATGCAAGTTTATTACACGGTATACAAATAGAGAGGGGAACACATGTCATAAGAGTTTAACTTCTTATTGGCTAAAAGGGCATTGTACAGCCTTACACACCTCAACAATCTAATACATGGCCAAATATTCAATTTGGAATCTCTCAATTGACACACTTTATACACAACCCTAGTACTACACATTGGCAAGCAATTAAATGTATCTTTCGCCATCTTAAAGACACTCAAACAATGATGATTGGCACTTCTCTTTGCTTGCATGCATTCACGATCAGTGATCATTGAGTTGGTTGTTTTGACGCATGGGTAACCACTAGTGAAAATTGTTTCATGCTTTGTGATTTATGTGTTTCTTGGTTGAGCAAAGAGCAGTCTACAATGGCCACATCTCACTATGAGACTGAATATAGGGCAATATTTACAGCTACATTAGAATGTGTATGGCTCACATGCCTTTTGGCCAATCTTAGGGTGGGATAGCAATCATCCACTCCTATCCATACTGATAGTCAAAGTGCCATGGAAATTGCAAGGAAATATTTTATGCTCGCACTAAGCACATTGAGGTGCATTATCATTATGTCAGAGAGAGGCTCCATACAAGGGAGATTGACTCGATTTATATCCCTACACAGAATAACTTGGTAGATGTGTTTAAAAAGCTCTCTCTAGAGAGAAGTTTAAAGCCTTTCATAAGACTCTAGGCTTGATACCATTTGGGGATTAATCTACCTATTTCTTGTATACGTTCATATCATTCACTCGAGGGGGGTTTGTTATACTTACCATGTTCCTCCATAGTTCTGGCGTGAATGCTCTCTTATCCACACGCATTTTTTAACTTCTAGCTAGAGAATGGTTTTTTCCCCATATGAATACCTGCCTATGGGTGTGGTACTTAAGAATTGTACTTACTTTCATTATCATTCTCACATAGTGGATGTGACCTTCCTTGAAGTTCCAGCACTCTCTTCTTTCTTGCTATTTACTTGTTCACTATGAGTGTATCTAAGTGTGTGTGTGCTATTGAATCCTAACCTAACAGCAATTTGTCTTCACAATCTACAATCACCCTCGTTCTCAAGCCCCCTATCCCCCCCCCCCCTCTCCAAGCCCCCTTTTCTCTCCCTTTCAAATATCACCCAGATAGCCCAATCGCTTTCCTCACCATCCCCAAAGTCCATACATATAGCCAGTCCTTATCATTCACAGAGTCAGCAACTAGTTTCCTCGAACCCTTTGTCTAACTCCCAAATAAGAGCTTGTGCATAAGCACGTGTCTTCAAAGAGTTTCAATATTTACGTCACCTCCCCATACAAGGGCAGCACCTAGTGGAGAGAGTTAGACTTGAATTCTCCTCCTAACAGCAAGATATGCCCAAAGACTTTCTCAACCATGCTGGCCACACCACCAAAGCCAACTTGAGAGCCAAGCTCATGGGAAGACCATGGAGCCACCCAAAACCACACGCCCCATCTCTCCTCCACAGCCAACTAATCCATGTAGCCTGACTTCTCTCTCCCCCCCTCCCCCCCCCGCCCCAAGAGGGCAGAAACAAGTGGTTCACAGCAGCAATACAAGGGCTGTTCATCCATAATTTTCAGCAGCAATTGCAGGTGTTTTTTCAATCAGATTGGCAGGATCATCTCCCAAGACCCCCAGCACAAAGGGAGAGAACGATAGAGAATACAATGGGGTGTGGGGTCAGTCTAAACACACAGTGGAATTGAACGCACAGAGCTGCCTAAACACACCACATGAAATTTGCAAAATGCAAGACAGTAAGCTGGAAATCATTCAAAAGCAAATGAAGACATGTATGAATGAAATCATGGGCAACTTACAAAAGGCCATGCACACTGATATGGCACAAATGCTCCTGAAATGTAAGGACAGTTCTTGCACAATTTGTGTCATGGAAAGAGGATATAGAAAAGGGCATGCATGAGAGGAATGAGGTTATTATTGATCTGAGAGAAGAACCCATGGAGTGCAAAAGGCAGTTGGAAACACGGAGGAAAGACATGTATGACAGCCACATACAAAGAGGGGTTGAAAGAGGATATAGAAAAGGGCATGCATGAGAGGAATGAGGTTATTATTGAGCTGAGAGAAGAACCCATGGAGTGTATAAAGGCAGTTGGAAACACTAAGGAAAGACATGCATGACAGCCACATACTAGCAGAACTCCAAGAGGGGTTGAAAGAATGTAAAAAGCATACATTGTTTCATATGTATGAGAGGGGGTGATTACCCCAAAAGTACAAGATGAAATAAATGAGATTTGCATACACATGGAAAAAGAAATTAACTCACGGGCTACAATGACCAATGGAAGCACAAGTGAAGGAAACCACACAATGGATTGATGTGGTCAAAAAGCAAAAAACAGCACCCATCCACAAAGTGGAGGTCATAAATGCCACTCTTGAGGAGGCAAACCATAGAGTGCACACAACACCCAAAGATACTAAAGTGGAAAACTATATGCTAAGAACCAGAGAATGCTTGATGTAGGGTCATCTAAGAGGCTGCCACGATATAGGGTGCCACTCGAGCATGTACACCAAAGTGTTAATAGCCTCGACCCAAAGGCACTCAACAACCTCTGCTACGAACAACAAAGAGCGTACCATGTTCATGATTGTCCAGTTCCTACACTCTCCAACGCCATTTTGAAAAAGAAAGTTAGTAGAGGTGAGCTAGTGAGAGATGCCATGCTCCAATAAAAACTCGATGAACACGTAAGAGATACCACAATTGTCACTCCTCACACAACCCACACGACGACCGGTCTGGTTATGAGCCAGCAACACCCATGCAAAAAAGTAGGTGAATGCATCAATTTCATGCTTTAAGAAGCACACCCACCTGTTGGATGTAAGCCCACACAAATCAACATGGATCGATCTCAAGGGTGTCTCACCTCTATATGTGGACTGCTGAGGGAATGGAGTACGATGTTGTTTCTGTGAAAGTGCGCAATGGAAGGACAAGAACATAGAGAAAAAGGTAGAGAGGAACAGTAGTAAGAAGAAGAAGGAAGATGAATGCTGAATACAACGTGTGGATTGATTAGTCCCTGCATGCAACCCGAGGCATCAGTGAGGGTACCAAATCAGGTTGAGAATGATGATGGCAGAGGAGTATGCCGGAGACGGAGGAGTGAATCAGCAACGTGTAGAAGATGAATGAATCTGCCCCAGCCAGCCACCTATAAATAGCTGAATAATGCCGAAACTGGCCAGTCTGCGGTCTACAAGGCCAAAAATGGGCCAACCTGCCATAAATACTGCTGACCGCAGTAAATGCAGTCTGACTACACATGCTGCCTGCAAAAATGATGGCATGGCAGTAGGATGCAGACGTGGTAGTCGCAATATGGCTGAGGGCAGCAAAATGATTGGAAGACACATAGAAAAAGCACACTAGGCTATCAGAGCTCCCATGTCTCCGTCAAACTCTGACAAGAGCTCACAACGAGGAGATGACAAACAAACAATCCTAAAGTAGGCAGTATTAGCAGCTTATGCAAGATTGTGGGATTACTCAATTCTTTGAGACACCTCTTTGCCCACGCAAATCAGCCAGGATTCATGCCAAATGGGATCTTTCACTCTGTGTAAACTTTGCCCTTATGTCACAAATTCTCCAAAACCATGAGCCTACTACAATCCATGAGGCTCTTGCATAGGACGTTTGGCGCAATGCTATGCACATTGAGCTTCATTCTATCAAGCGGAACCAGACTTGGGAGCTGGTTCCCCATCCAAAGAAGCGGAAAGTGATTAGTGTAAAATGGTAGTGTAAAATGGGTCTATAAGACCAAGTATCTTGCAGAGGGGACCTTGGACAAGCATAAAGCTCGGCTCATTGCCGCAGGTTTGGATTATTTTGAGACCTTTGCACCTACAACTCGGATGTACACTATTTGAGCTATCTTGGAGGAGATTGGTTCTCCCCAATCAAGACCCACTCAATTGCATATGGACAACCAAAGTGCCCTAGCTTTGGCTAAGAACCCGGTGTTCATGCCCAGACGAAACAATCGAGGTTTAGTACCCTTATGTTCAAGAGCAGATCGTGAATTCTGAGTTATCTATGGTTTATAGTCCCATAGAGGACAATGAAGCGGATCTCTTCATAAAGCCTTTACCCACAGCTTCCATGCTTCATCACATGAGATCGCGGAGCTTGTTTGCTCTAACTATTGTTTAATGACCCGTGTTATGCAAGATCGAGAACCCACCTCCATAAAGGAGGCTTTATAGTCCACACCATGGAAAAAAGCTATGGAAGCCAAGTTGGAGGCTATTGAGAGGAATGGCACTTGGTACCTCGTGCCTCGCCCCTCTCATAAGAAGGTGATTGGCGTCAAATGGGTCTTCAAGACCAAGTACCTTAGAGATGGTTCTTTGGACAAGCACAAGGCTCGTCTTGTTGCTAAAGGTTTTGCACAGCGCCCAGGATTGACTGTCATGATACTTTTGTCCCCACTGCTCATATGGCGACTATTCGAGCTGTTCTTGCCTTGGCTGGCCATAGGAGATGGCCTGTCTACCAGTTGGATGTGAAGTCGGTCTTCCTCAATGGTGATTTGAAGGAGGCGATCTATGTACAGCAGCCTCCTGGCTTTGGATCTTCAGATGGGAAAGTCTACAGGTTAAAGAAGGCCTTGTATGGCCTCGTGCATGGAACGATAAGATTGACTCTTTCCTTCAGTCAAAGTTGGGATATCGACGTTCCAAGGCTGGTCCGCAGCTTTATGTACACACTTCCGAGGCTGGTTATGTGCTTTTTGTGTTGTATGTTGATGATTTGATTGTCACAGGTGATCATGCACAGAAGGTCAAAGAGACGAAGGCAGCTTTACATCAGGCGTTCGAGATGACGGACTTGGGTCTACTCCACTTCTTCTTGGGCCATGAGATTTATTAGTCTCAGAGGAGGATTTTCATCTCTCAGCAGAGATATGTACAAGAGCTCTTGGTTTCTTTTGCGATGGAGGATTGTCAGACCATTTTGTCAGAGTGCAGCGGTGCGAAAGCGTAGGACTAAGAGAGAGAGAACACAGAGAGAAGAGAGAGAAAGAGACAGTGGAAGATGAAGATCTGCTATATCTGCTATATAAAGTGTGATGTATACAAAGATATGCAGATATGTACACGGGCGCAGTGCGCTGGACTACGTGTCTCCACCTCGACGATGCAACCTGCTGTTCACCTCGAAGTCCGCTGCAGTCTGCACGGTCTCCTGTCTGAAATCTGCGAACAGAGACGGAATCTGCGCGAGCCACCAGCCTGTAATCTGCGAGCAAAAGAATGTGGGCAGAAGACTGAAAACTCAGCTATAAATAGCCAAAAACCTGGGGGCCAGAATATGCAGGTCGGCTGCATTAAATGCAGCCGACTGACAGGAACAGGTCGGACTGCCACGTGGCAGTCCGACTGCAGTCCGGCCGACTGGCTGCCGGCCTAACGGCTCTGATCGCTAACACCCCCTCTCAGAGCTTGGGCGGGGCAGAAGCCTGAGGGATCTGGCATGTCTCCGAAGTAGAGCCTGGGGAAGTGCCTTCGTAAACAAATCTGCAAGATTGTCCTCCGTCTTGTAGTACTCCACGGTGATGGTCTCATCCAGAAGCTTCTCTCTGATAAAATAGTACTAGATCTCTATGTGCTTCGTCCGGGCATGGAAAACAGGATTCCGTGCCAAGGCAATGCAACTCTCATTGTCGCACTGCAGCAAAGTAGGACGAGTCTGGGGGCAGCCAAGCTCCTCCAACAATCTCCGAAGCTACACAGCCTCACATGTGGTGGAAGACGCGGCCCGATACTCCGCCTCAGTAGACGAAAGGGCTACCGTGGGCTGCTTCTTGCTACTCCATGAGATAACACCTGCACCCAAGGTAAAACAGTAACCTGTAGTAGACCGCCTGTGGTCCACATCACCGGCCCAATCCGAGTCGCTCCAACCTGCAAGAACAAGATCTGAACCACCTGTGCTTGCTGGATAAAGTATCCCTAAATCAGATGTCCCCCTCAAATACCGAAGTATCCTCTGAGCAGCCTGCCAATGCACCGTCTGAGGTTCACTCATAAACCCTGCCAAGAGCTCCTGTACATATCTCTGCTAAGAGATGAAGATCCCCCTCTGAGACTGATCAATCTCATGGCCCAAAAAGAAATGGAGTAGACCCATGTCCGTCATCTCAAACGTCCGATATAAAGCTGCCTTCGTCTCTTGGACCTGCTGTGCATGATCACCTGTGACAATCAAATCATCAACATATAACACAAAAAGCACACAACCAGCCTCGGAAGTGTGTACATAAAGCTGCGGATCGGCCTTAGAACGCCAATATCCCAACTGTGACTGAAGGAACAAATCAATCTTCTCGTTCCATGCACGTGGAGCCTGCTTGAGGCCATACAAGGCCTTCTTCAACCTGTAGACTTTCCCATCTGACGACCCAAAGCCAGAAGGCTGCTCTATGTAGATCTCCTCCTTCAGATCACCATTGAGGAAGACCGACTTCACATCCAACTGGTGGACAGGCCATCTCCTATGGCCAGCCAAGGCAAGAACAGCTCGAATAGTCGCCATACGAGCAGTGGAGGCAAAAGTATCATGACAATCAATCCCTGGGCGCTGTGCAAAACCTTTAGCAACAAGGCGAGCCTTGTGCTTGTCCAAAGAACCATTGCTAAGGTACTTGGTCTTGAAGACCCATTTGACGCCAATCACCTTCTTATTCAGGGGCCGTGGCACGAGTGACCAAGTGCCATTCCTCTCAATAGCCTCCAACTCGACTTCCATAGCTTTCTTCCATGGTGCGGACTGTAAAGCCTCCTTCATGGAGGTGGGCTCCCGATCCTGCATAACACGGGTCATCAAACAATAGTTAGAGCAAACAAGCTCCGTAGAATGTGCCTGGTGCCACCGCGACCGCCGCAGACCATCCTGCGGTCCCCAAACCTCCGGGACCCCCTCGATCCCTGAATCACAGAGTGTGTCACGAGCCCAACGAGGAGGAGGGCAGACCTCTCCTTGCGGACCTCTCCTCGTCTCTCTCCATCAACTGAAGACTCGGGGATATCCACCGGTGGTAACTCCTCGGGGGTGACTGGTGGAACAGTAGACTCTGTGTCAGAAACAGAATTAGAATCAAAAGGCGCGGGCTCCAAAGGAACTGTAGCGGGAGCCCAACTCTCCCCTGGATCTCCAAGAACGGGATGCTCCTCACCCGCTGTTATAGCCGGAACCTCCACAAACCGCACATCTCAACTGGTGTACACATCCCGCTTGACGGGATCATACAAACGATAGCCTTGGGACTGGGAGCTGTAGCCAACAAATACCTGTCTTCGGGAAGCTCCTTCAAATTTATCACGATGAGCCTTGGGAATGTGAACATAGGCATCACACCCAAAGACCCTAAAATAAGAAACATCGGGCTTAGTCCCAAAGTAAGCCTCAAAAGGTGTCATCCCATCAATGGCCGAAGTGGGGGATCGGTTAAGGATGTGGACTGCAGTAGCCACAGCCTCGGCCCACAGGAACCAACTCTTCCCACCGAAGAGTGGACTCCCGCCCCGATGCAATAAGGGCGGAGTAGAAAGTACCGAATCATGGCGGCAACTGGAACAAGAGTGTAATCGCCATGTCTTCGGAGGAAATCGGCTTCCCCGCATTCTCAACCTGCATCTGAAGCTGTCTAAGCTTGTTGATGTGCTCCTGCAACGAAGAAGACTTGTTCACGGACAAGATCCGCATCTGTACCTCCAAAGAAACCCGCTTCATAAGGGTCATCCGGTTATACATCTGATCAAGCTCCAACCATATCTCTCAAGCCACCGTCAAGTGCTCGATGTGAGCGATCACGGCTGTAGTACAAGACAGAAAAAGAAAGGAATAAATCCTGGCATTCAGTTTGTCCCAGTGAGACTATGCCTTGGCCAACTCCGCACGAGCATCGGAAGAGAGTTTGGACTCATCTCTCACCGAGGGCCGGTCGATCTCCACCTGTACAAGCTCCGCCAAATCGTAGGACTCAAGGATGGCCAACATCATCACGCGCCAGATGCGGTAGTTGTCGCCATCGAGCTTCCGATCTACGGAAGAGCCGGTAAGACAGGCACCTTCCGATCCATAATCATCTAGAACTCCAAGTCAATCTCTGTAGATATCTTCACCTGTAATGCCTTCACAAACGCAAAAGCAGCCCACTCTGACTGTGAAAACGCAGCCTACTAGGGCTCTTCCGCGTCCCAAAACTTCTTCACCCGCCGGAGGTGATGAAAAAGCAAAACTTGCACTTGAAAGCTGAAAACTCAAACTTCCACCTCGTCAAACAACAGTAAACAGCAGCAAATCCACCACCTGGACTCCTTTCCCGCGCGCCCACGCTCGCTTCAGCCTTGTTCCGAGGCGCAGCCCTCCTGCCTGCCCTCAAATGCTGAAAACGCAACCTTGTGTCGCGATAGAAACCCCTCTTCAGGTTGGTTCTGCACTCAGTCAGCCCTTCAACACTGCTCTGATACCATGTCAGAGTGCAACGGTGCGGAAGCGTAGGACTGAGAGAGAGAGAACACAGAGAGAAGAGAGAGAAAGAGACAGTGGATTTACGAAAAAAAAGAAAGAGACAGTGGAAGATGAAGATCTGCTGTATAAAGTGTGCTATATACAAAGATATGCAGATATGTACACGGGCGCAGTGCGCTGTGCATTGTCCAAGATCTATAGATAAATTTGTATTTTCAAATTTGCATTTACTGTTTGCTGCTGTAATTAAGTTGTAATCAGGGACTTACCACCTATCCATGGAAGGAAGGCTGGTTTCATGGTTCCTTGTGACTCGAATGAATTGAAGGCATGGAAAGAATGGAATGCAAAAGACAAGAAGGTGATGTATTGGCTATCTACAGTCATTGATAATACTATGCTAGAATATATTAGGAATGTAAAAACTTCCCATGCAGCTTGGACAATTTTTTAGAACATGTTTTCAATAAATACAAAGGCACGAGAGATTCAACTTAAGCAAGAGTTAAATACATTAAAGAAAGGGAAAATGTCTGTCAATGAGTGTGTTTTGAAAGTGAGAAGCATTTTAAATGCTTTAGTGGTGATTAATGCAATGTATGATGATGATGATTTAGTTTCATCTACTTTGGGTGGCCTTGATAATGAGAAGGCTTGAAAATCATTTGTCACTTCTGTATATGTATGAAAGCCACTTCCAGATTTTGATGAGTTCGTCTCTCTCATGATTACTGAAGAGATCAATATGCAAGGTGGACTCATTTGAAAGAAATGGTGAACAAGTCCAAGCATTTTACTCAAGTTCAAGAAGGGGACATGGCAGATCCTCTTCGAGAGGCCGTAGTATGGGACGTACTCATGATAATTAGCAAAACAAGTTAAATTAGTAATTTGGTGAAATGTAGGCTTCAAGATGCCATGGAAACTTTGAGGCAGGGGAAGCTCTAGAACAAAAGGTGGATAGCAAAACAGAGGTTTTGGAAATTGTGCCATTGTTTGCCATTATTGTGGCAAAATACAGATGTATTACATGTGCCATCAATCACAAAGAATTTAGTATTTGTAGGCCAAATGGTAGAGCAAGGATTGTAGATTCAACTTACTGCAAAAGATTATTTTGTAGAAGACTTTAATGATAATTGTAGGTTGTAGCGCGGTCAGGAGATCGTTGGACACTCGTCCTTCCCCTAACCTAGATTGTCTGGGCCAATGGCTGCAGCTGATCTGCGGCTCTGTCGTGTCAAGGCTTGGTCTTAGCGACACTACTTGTGGCGCAGTTGCTTCTGGCGATTTAGGTTGAGGTGGTGATATTGGAGTGCTTATGCTAGAGAGATCATCGATCTCATCCTCTATGATGGGCTCAGCATCTTTGAGATGCTCTTGAGCCTCCTTCACCCATTCCTTTACCTTTTTTATGGCCTCTAACTGTCGCTTCGGATGCAGGTATTCCCCTACCTTAGCACTTCCCTTTTTGGCCGTCTTAGGTACAATAAATGTTGCTATATATGCTAAAGGAAAAAAAAAAGGTTGCGGACATTGACATATGGCATAAACGTATTGGATATACAAATATACAAAGATTAAAATTAATGTAGTCCAAATGATTGGTTATAGGGTTGCCTACTTTTAGGAGTTCCAAAATTTCATAAAGTATGTGAAGCATACCAATTTGGTAAGCAGGCAAAACAACCCTTTTCTCATGACAGATATATCAGCAAAAATATACTTGATGTTGTGCATATAAATGTTTGACAGCCTACACAGAATGTATCTCTAGGTGGCAACAAATACTTTGTCACATTTATTGATGATTATTCAAGGAAGCTATTGGTATATTTCATCAAGAAAAAGAATGATATATTTGAGTACTTTAAATCTTTCAAGGCGATTGTTGAAACAAAAACAAGCTTGAAAGTTAAGTGCTTGAGATTATATGGAGAAGGAGAGTACCTCTCTAATGAGTTTAGTAGCTTCTTGAGGTCTTAGAGAATAAAGAAACAGTTTACTTACAAATATATCCCACAGTAAAATGGGATTGTAGAAAAAAATTCATATTCCAGAAGTTGCACGAGCATTGATGGCTGAAAAAAATATGCCAAAATATTTTTAGTATGAAGCTATTCATACTGATGTCTATATTATGAGCTGAACTCTTACAACTATAGTTCAAGGGATGACCCCCAAAGAATGCTTTACAAGCAAAAAGCCCGATATGTCACACTTGAAAGTGTTTGGTTGTATTGCATACATTCATGTGCCAGATGAGCTACGAAAGAAACTTGATCCAAAGACTGAAAAATGTATTTTTATTAGATACTCTTTAGAGCAGAAGGATATCGTTCTTATAACCCTGTCACAGGTGGATTCAGAGTGAGTAAGGAGGTTATTTTTTATGAGATGAGTACTTGGTATGCATCTACTAATAATGTATTAGATTATGATAATCATCCTGATAGCTATGTGCAAAAAGAAAACGAAAGAATCATGAAGCCTTAGTGAACCAAAAACATCATCTGATACTACGCCTACAATTAGTTCTTGGTCTAGAAAACTAAGCAATAGCCCCACATATTTAGGTGGATCTACAAGTGTTGCAGGTAAAGATAAAAAAAAGAAGAAAGTGTTGGATCGTAATGATGCATCTACTAGTCATTTGGGATTTGATGGAGATTCTAATGGTTTAGAGAGTTTGAGCACTCAATGCTACAGTTTTTTACAACCTTGAACACCAAGAAATAGCCCCACCAACCAAAGTAAAGACATACCCACTAGTAGATTTTCTAGTGTCAAGATCTCCTGCCATGTCCGAATCACAGAATCCGTGAAGAAAGACCAAAATCCTTCACCAAACAACCAAGCCAAATAGTTTCCTTAGAAGCTTCTATGGCTAAAATATACTCTAAGCCTCTGTAGCACTCAATGCTACAATTTTTTACAACCTTGAACACCAAGAAATAGCCCCACCAACCAAAGTAAAGACATACCCACTAGTAGATTTTCTAGTGTCAAGATCTCCTGCCATGTCCAAATCACAGAATCCCTGCTACTCTAGTGTACCCTTTCCATACCATATACACTTTTCCTGTGTATTATCTTTTAAGTATCTAAAGATACATTTTACTACTTCCCAGTGTCGCTTGCCAGGGTTAGACATGAATCTACTAACAACTCCCATTGCATGAGCAATGTCAGGGCAAGTTACAACCATGGCATACATCAAAGAACCACAAGCTGATGCATAAGGTATGTCCTTCATAGCACTAGCAGCTGCATCATCCTTTGGGCAATTAGCTTTGCTAAGCTTTGTATGTGGCGGTAAAGGCACACCAAGAGACTTAGCATCAGCCATATTAACTCTTATCAAGTACTTTGCTGATGAGAGAAACAACAAGTGCTACCCTCTATCTCTGTTAATCCACATGCCCAAAATGTGTTCAGCTGCCCCCAAATCTTTTATTGAGAAGGCTGAACTCAGCTGCCTTTTAAGAGCATTTAAAGCTTCTTACAATCAGCATGTCATCCATGTATAAGACCAGCACAATAAGGCTTCCATTATCAGCATTTTTAGTGTATAAGTAGTGATCTACATGACTACACTTAAATCCATCACTAAGCATTAAAGTATCAAACCTTTTATACCACCATCTAGGGGCTTGTTTCAGCCCATATAAGCTATGTTTCAGCTTACAAACTAAATGCTCTTTTCTTGGAATAGCAAAATCTGATTTAACTCTAAATCCAAGGACGCAATGAGAGCAAACAAGACACGGAGCGTAGCCATCTTCACCATTGGTGAAAAAGCCTCCTAGAAGTCTATGCCTTCCTACTATGTATAGCCCTCAACAACCAAACGAGCCTTGTACTTAGGCTTCCCATCAATACATTTCACCTTGTAAACCCATTTGTTAGGGATAGCTTTCCTATCCTTGGGCAAAGGTACAAGCTCCCATGTGTTATTCGCATACAAAGACTTCATCTATTCCTACATAGCAAGCTCCCACTTTCTCCTGTTTTCACATGATTGTGCCTCTCTAAATGTCAAAGGCTCACCTTCATCAATCAATAAAATGCAATCCAAAGACAGCTGAAACCTTTGTGGCTGCCTTCTAACACGTGTAAATCTTCTTACCCAATACTAAAGAAAAATGACTTTTTTTAAACTTAATCCCAAAATTACCCAATGATCTGTATTGTTAGGCAATGGACCTACATCCTCAAATATGTGCACACCATCAACTGGTGGCTGATTTTCAGCATTTTCTTGCTACTGCAACTTGTTTTCAGCTTGTTCTTCTTGCTGTCCAATTCCATCCTGTGCATCTATTTGCTATCCATTATCTTCGAGCTGTAGCACAATAGGTTGCTGCTCGCTTTCAGCATCAAAAGGAACAGAATCTTCAACTAATGGTTGCTAAATGGCTAGCTGTTCAACCTTTTTCTAAAGGTCAACATATGTAGCATTTTTCAGCAACTTTGCCTCGTTAAATACTACATCTCAGCTGCATACTATCTTCCTATCCTAAGGAAGCCAAACTCTATAACCCATGAAGATGCCCTTAATGCATTTCATGTCTAGTTTAGTCCTCTAATTTACAAGAACATGCACAAAGGCATCACAACCAAAGACATGCAAATGGTCATATGAAGCAAGTTTGCCAAACCAAACCTCTTCAAGAATGCCATTTTCCAATGCATGATTGGGAGAGCAATTGCATACATAAACTGCAGTTTTAAGAGCCTCTCCCCAGAACTGCTGCGGGAGATTAGTTGTGGACAGCATGCATCTGACTCTCTCACAAAGTGTGTGATTATATCTTGCAACCACCCCATTGGATGCAGGATTGTAAGGGGCTGTCAACTCCCTCTTAATGCCATGCATCTCACAAAACTTTTTAAACTCATTAGAAACATACTCGCCCACATTATCCATTCTTAAAGAATTTAACTTAAGCCCTTTTTGTGTAGCAACAAAGGCACGAAACCTTTTAAAAGCATCCAACGCTTCCTTTTTGCTCTTTAACACATACACCCATGACTTTCTACTAAAATCATCAATAAAAGTGACAAAGTACCGTGTACCCCCATGTGAATTAACAAGCATAGTGCACACATCAGAGTGTAGTAAGTCAAGAGTATTGGACATTTTAACAACACCACAATAATAAGAAGACTTCACATGTTTTCCATATATGCAATCATTACAAAAATCAACACCAGAGCCTTTTACATCAAATCACTCTACAGAGGAGAGAACCTGAAGGCCTTTCTCGCTTATATGGCCAAGTCTTTTATGCCAAAGTTCCATTTGTGAATAAACTTCAGCCACAGCCAAAAACTTGCCAAGTAATGCTTTACAATGCAAACAATACAAAGTCCCCTTTTTGTTGCCTTTAACAATCAACATAGAGCCCTTGTGGACCTTCCAAGATCCACCACCAAAGGTAGTAAAATATCATCTTACATCTGTTACCAGTCATGTTTGTCATGCCTTGTCATCTCCTGCCTGTGAGCCTCAGTCTGAGTCAGACGAGGACTTTAGGAGCTCTGACTTGTCTATCACTTGTTTTGACGGAGGAGGTAGCTCATTCTAGAGCACTCAGATGTGCATTTCCCGGGGCAGTTTCTGCATTCATCAGCTTGCCTCACCTGCCGGACATTGTCCACCCTTTCCGGGATTTTTCTGAGCATTCCTGGCATTTTTACCAGCATTAAATGCTGGTCAGATCAGCATTAAATGCTGGTCGGACATATTTATGGCCTCAAATTTCAGGTTGGCCAGTTTGTGGGTTTTTTGGCTATTTATAGCCATTTCCCACTTGGCAGTCAGTTGTATTATCATCTTCCCTCCTTCTTTGGCAAGTGCACACTCCGACTCCGTCATCTTCCTCCGTCTTCGGTGCTGCCATCATCATCAGCCTAATCTGGTGCCCTCACTGACGCTTCGGGCTGCGTGCAGGGGCTGATCAGTCCCCAGTTTTGTATTCAGCATTCATTACAGTCAGTGCAGATTTTCTTCCTTCATTTTCTGCTGTCTCTCTCTCCTCCTCTGTGTTCGTGTTCTTCCGTTGCGCACTCTCACAACATCATGCTACCCAACTGACAATAGACTTTTCTTTAAGCCAGGTACATACCTAACATCCTATAAAATCAGCCCTTGGCCATTTTCAAGGGCCAAGTGAATGGTACCTACACCCTCTATTTCACATGCATAATTGTTGCCCAAATAAACCTTGCCTAGGCAACCTGGAGTGTATTTATAAAATGACTCCAAAGAGGGAGTAATATAAAAAGAGGCATCGCTATCCACTATCCATGATTAGGACAGTCCATCTTGAGCTAAAAGCAAGGCATCAATCACCTCCTTTTTGGTAATGTGCATATCACCTACTGCTGCCATAACATCTACAACATTACATGAGGCTACAACAGGTATCTCTCCAATGTCACAGAGCTCTTCAATGACCACACTAGATACAACATTTGCCTTTGCAACTTCTTTTGAGGGAGAGCTGCCATCATCTTTCTTGTCGTCCTTCTTTTTCTTTCCTTCTTGTTTCTTTCTTTCTTGCTCTTTCTTACAGCACCAACAATCGAGCTTTTTATGCCCTTTACGCCCACATTAATAGCAAGTAACATCCTATTGTTTGCCCTTGCTTTTACTCCTGCCTTTTTTTTTAATTTCTTGCATTACCTCTCTTTTCTGACCTGTCTCTAAGATGATAGATTAAACCGTTGCTTTCTCCACTAGACTTTCTTCTAATCTCGTCATTGAGAATACAGCCCCTAACACCATCAAAGGCTAAAGCAGGGTTGTTGCTTAGTGAAACAACCAAAGACTCCCAGCTATCAAGCAAAGTCATCAACAAGAAAATAGCCTTCAATTTATCATTGAAGGGCTGCAGGGCTGCAATCCAAAGTCTTGCAATTGACTCAAAATCCCTGTGAAAGCACTCAAATGCTCCAATACTAGCTTAGACTCATCCAACTCCATGTTCACAAGCTTGCCCATGAAATGAACTCGATTTACTAGAGTAGTATTTTCATAAGTGTCCATCAACTTTTTCCATATGGCATAAACCATATCAAGATGCTTAATGTCTGTAAGTACATCATCAGATTTAATATATGCAATGGCCTTCTTGTTGAGTCTAACCCAATCCTCATCTCTCATAGCTGCAAGCTTGATTTCCAAGAGAGAATCGTCACAGTCCTTGAGAAACAAAATGCCTTGCATCTTATTCTTCCAGAAGCCAAAGCCAGTGCCATGAAACCTCTTGATTTCAAGCAAGAATTTAGTATCACTACTGCTAGAAGCATTAGTGGCCATTGTTCAACAAAGTGCCAAGTACCAATGTTGTATTTTATGACAATGAATATTAGGCTAAATATTCAGCTAATTTCAGCCCAAATTTTCAATAGATAAGAGCAAGATTTAATCCAAGATCATGTACAGCAGTAGAAGGAATAACTTTCAACAATATAACTGAGATTTCAGCATATAATCCATGCATACACCACTGCAAGGTGACTCCCCCTTCAGCAATATCACCAAAAATACATTTGCAACAATCCCAAATCTGCAAGTGATCCCTAAGACTGCTGCACCATGAATATTCAGCAATATATCAGCTCAATGGGAGTTGTCAAACATGTGTAATTCATACGTATGTGCTCAAAAGCACTTTTGATACACAGAAACACCAGAATTCTCTGCAATTTCTTCAAAAATCTCACAAGCGGGAGATAATAAGCTCAAATTTCACTACTTACAGCGTCAAGATTGCTTCAACAAGGTCCCCAATGTACATTTCACACATCAATTTTGCCAAAATTCACAAATTTCAGCAAAAGCCCCAAAATTTTCACTGATCAATCTACCCCAATTGCATTAATATGTGTTCCCGAGAGCATAAAACAAGCACATTTAACAAAATGTTGCAGAATTTTACAAAAGCTCCAAATTTCTCTGGTCCAAATGTGCACCAATGTCAGTAAATTTGGCTCAGCTGAGCAAAATTTCACTAATGCATGAAAAACCCCAAATTTTTCAAGGCCAATGTGTACAATTTCTGCAATTCCCAGGTCCAACGCAACTATTATGCATGACCAGCATCAAATATGGGAAAACTCCCAATTTTCCAAGCATAAAAATGCACAAATCTGGGAGTTGTGCGTATGTGTGTAAATCCCCGTCAATGAAGAGGAATAGACTGCAGGAATTAAACTTAAAAAATTTTGACGAAAAGAGCTGTCGAATTGGTGCCCATTGACCTACCTGTTGTGTCACATTGTCGCTCACCTATGGCGTGTGACCTATCCTATCGCCTGCCATTGCAACTACTCACGCCGTCGCCGCCTACTAGTCTTGGTCAAAACAACTGTTGCCAACTGGCTTGCCGTGCCACGCCAATCAGGCTGACTGCCTGTTAGTCTCCATCTGGTCACGAGTTGCCGATGGGCTATCAGCTAGTCAGTCAAACACCTGCTCACACTCGACTGGTTACAAGGTAAGCTGCCTTACTCCTCCTTTGTGCGCACACACAAAACTAACTCTCATTGTCCTCGAGAAGTGCGCACACACTTTCCACAGCTCTGACGCCAATTTGTTGGGATGAGTATGCAATGAAGTGCGAGACAGAAATGGAGCAGGAGCAGTGCTGAGAGTGAGAGTGAGAGAATCCCAATATGAGTGTACCAATTAAGTGACAATACACAAAGAATAAAATGTATTATATGTTAGGGTACAAATAAGGGTGTTTTCACACCCGTAAGTTTAAACACACGGAGATTAAGGTACTTTACACCCAACAGAAACAAGCTGATTATCTAGCACTACTTCACAAATATTTAACATTTTTCTTAAAGACCTTTGATGCCAGTGAGATAGGCATCCATATTACCTCCTCCTAGGTGAATATTTTCCAATTGCTTATGCAGCAAGCAACAGTTTGCTGCCCTCAGGATTTGTTCTCAAAGGACGGCTCTCTCCCTCAGCCCACTCCCATGATTATCCATGGTTGTTGACTCTGCTCCTTGAGCTGCCTCAATTATATCTCTACTCTTCATCATTCATTCATTTACAATTGATGCATTCTTCAATCTCTTCTTCTTCTTCTATATTATTGTCTAAGTTCATTGTGTGTAAGCTATGTTCATAAACTCCGCGATGTTTCCTTAGCAAAATCAAGCGCATCTTACACAAGTGTTGCTCTCTATTCATGTTCTCTATCTTAATGTCTTGTCTCTACCTGACTCTTACTACTCATCTTTAGCATATATTCAAACTACTCGTCTTCAGCATCTGGGTAAAATCAAGTGAAAAAAGTGGTTGACTCTCACCTTCCCTTGTCTTCATCTCAATGTGAGAGTGCACAACAAAAGAAAAACATGAATACGAAGAGAAGAGAGAGACAGCAAGAGAGGAGAATGAAGCAATAATCTGCATTGAATCTGAATGTAAGGCTGAATACAAAGGCAGACCCTGCACGCAGCCCAAGGCATCAATGGGGGCACTGGATCAATCTGATGACAATGGCTGCACTAGAGGCTGAGGAATGCCAAAGGCAGAGTGTGCTGAGCCTCTAGACAAGAAAGAGATGATCTCCAAGTGTGGAGGGCTGGCCATATACAGCTGACCCCAGCCAAATCTGGCTGACCTGATCGGCCCAAAACTGGCCAACCTGACCAGGTCGGATCAGCTGCAGCAGTCAGCAGCATTAAATGCTCTTCAACCAGCCTGTGCAAATCCCAAGGCAAGTGCCCGCAAACTGGCAATGAAAATATGCTGCCCAGCCACTGAAAAAGAAATGCATGTGGCCAAATACCAGTGTGAACTGACTCTAGACACGCTGAAAAAGAGATGCACACACCTAGACTAAGTGGAAACAGTCAGAGCTCCTCTATCTCCATAAGACTCTAGTGAAGCTCACAACCAAGGGATGACAGATTGACAAAACAACACGCTAAGACTCAAAACCTTTGTGAGCATATCACTCTAACCTGAGCCATCTTAACACTGTCCATGTACATAATTCTGGAGTTTGCAATCTATCCACAGTTTTGAGGTCATCAAGCTCCAACCAATGAATTTTCAAACTTTGCTACAACCAATTTTTGAGTCTCTACAAAGTAAATCATTGAATTTTTTGCATCTCCACTAGACTTCGCTTCATACTTCAATTATCCACAAAGGATCCTTTGTTTATCATTCAAGGAATGAAGACATTATTATTTTCCTTGCATATCTTCCCAAAGTTGAGTCCTTCACGTGCATTAATTTTCATTGAATCAGTGTTACAAAATAAACCCTAAAATGATTATTTGATGATAAATTTCGAAGACTCATGGCCTCCAAAAGCAACAACTAACAATTTCTCTACACATATTTGTAAGTGATGATATGCAAAAACATTGTGCACCAAGAGGCTGTTGAGAGACCCCTAGAACCCTAGAATAGCTCACCAATGCCATGCTCAAGATGCACAAAGGGTGTTTCTCTTATCTAAAGCTGCAGAGTGGAAATCACAAACTTTTGGTGTCTTGCAAAAGCAATTCGATTTGCTAGACAGACAAAATTTTGAAGTTGTTTGATAAAGCAGCCACATACATTGATTCCACATTGAATACAAAAGATATATCATAATATCAACCATGCAAAGGAGCTTATTATACCAATTGTTTAATGTTCTTCAATGTATACAAACATGGTCCATAAACAGAAGTCCCCCTCTTTACTAAGATGACAAACTTGGTTCAATCTTCCTTGAATGTTCATGCTTAGCATCCAAGGCAAACAATATTCTGAATTTCACATGTAGAATGCTGTCCTCATCGAAACAATAAGAATATCCAACTACAAGGCTCCTCAAATGCGTGCTCCTAAGACTGAGAGAAGAAACCAGAAACGTGTTGAGCACCAAAACTCACTGTAACATGCTTTCCTTAACTTATGTTCAACAGTTGGGCTTTTCATAAAACCATTGCCAACGTGTGGAAAGTAGCATCCAAGCCGGCAAAGGAGTCAACTATAAGTTCCTCAATTAAATTGCATGCGAAGACACCAAGACAAAAAAAATTCTACAACCCACAACTTCCCTCTACTGTTTAACTTTCATATCATCTCCTTATGTAACTTCAATATCAAATAGATAAACATTATAACTTGTTGACATTAAATTAGCATATACTAATAATTTGAGTTGTACCTCCTTCATTCCATGATGTGTTGCTCCAGCAATTGTTATGTGTGAAAAACCAGGTCTTCCATAGTTGTCTTCATGCATATCACTAACACGTCTTATAATTGGGAGGTCTACAAGCACAAGATGTTCACGATTGCAATCATCTTTCAACTCAACCTATAGAGTATGCAAAATATTATGAGAAGGCAAGAGCACTAGAAGAGCCATTCATGCTCCATGCATGATATCAAGGAATGGGAGGGGTAGCAGTGTTGACATTTTTCAATGTATATGCTTGATCAGCAACCCTACTTGCTGAACTCAGTCTTCTGAAGGGAAGATGCCTATAAACCTCGGAATACACTGTATAATACTGGAATACTGCACACTGTATAATACTGGAATACTGCACATTCAGAAGGACAAAGGAAAATGCTGAAATCGAAATGCAAGAACATGCACCTGAGTTCGGACACTCGGGCGACGATCCAGAAGCAACAATCCTGCAGGTGTGGAAGAAGGTTACAAGTATCCAAACGTGTATTTTCGCCATGGCTCCTGAAACACTCGCTTCACCTCATTCACAAAAGTCGCTAGATTTGCATGCAAGATGGGATATGTTGCATTTTTATCTCGATTATGTTTACTCGTCTGGGATCTGCTTAAGTGCGGCCTGCAGGAGTGAAAAAATCTCGGTGAATGGAGAAGGCAGCGGGTCGATCTTGGTGAATGGAAAAGGCGGAGAAGGTGGAGGTCACAGCACGTTGCCAAAGAGTCCGGGGGCTCGCCGATTTGGCGTTTTAACACAATTATTTTTCTTTCCATAATCGAGTGGCTGCCTGGCGCCAGGTGGTGTGGTAAGCAGCCATCTATTTCACACCAAACTGGCTGGCCTTGCGCGGTTTGCTTTCGAAGTCTGGGGGCATGGCCACTTCCCTTTGTTCACAAATGAATAAATATTAAAAATAGTGTGTTTCACGCACATTGCACACAATGTTTCGTGCTCGTTCTACAAAATTCCATGGCTATGAAAAAAATCTATATTGAGATAAATCACAGAAGTATGTCATAAACTATATATATTTACAGTGTACAATAGACAGCATGTGTTTGTGCACATGTAACATACCATTACATTGCGACTTGTTGATAGCACTCACACACACACACACACACACTCTCTCTCTCTCTCTCTCTCTCCATCCACACATTATCACAGTATTATTACACCTCCATCTATCTTTGTTAACACATCTAATCTTGTATGTCACAGAATTACTGTTAGTTTTCAATGAAGCGTTAACTTCATGGGAGGAACACAGTTATATATTTGTGAATCTATACTATTAGTTAAGTAGAGGTGGGGGGCGGGTGCCACATGGCAGCCCCCATCTCCCCCACAAAAAAAAAGAGAATGCAGGGGCGGGTGCCACGCGTCCAGCACCCACCCCCCGCAAAAATCGCTCCCGCCCCGGTGCTTCGCACCGGGGCGAGTCTAGGCGCGGAGCGCCTAGTTGTATTTCAAGGAAAGACCACACTGCCAAGCAAGCTTGACCAAAAAGTAGAGAAAAAGGGACAATATAATGCCAACCAAACCTAGCAGAAAATTAGAGAAAAAGGAACTCTACGTCTTTGCATCAAACCTATATTCTCTCAAAAAAACTTTCTTTTTCTCAAGCATTTCTAAGACCAAAGGTGCTTCAACAACATTATGCATCGAGGCTCTTGTAAGAATGTCTAGAATGTTCACAATTGGCACCCCTAGTCTTAAAAAGGTTTCTTTTACCCACAAAGACACACTTAACTATACTTAACGATAGAAAGTACCACAAAGAGGAATGGAATGTCTAAAACAATAGCAATATTACCCACTGAAATTTGAAGAAGGAACACAAATCTCTATGTTGCATGATGACTTGATTGGATGCAAGTGCAATTAATACACCCTAACCAGACACACAACAAATCAAAGAACTTGTGATGTTGAAAGGAGAAGGGGATCCATGAAGAATGTGTTTTTTAGATGAAGAATGTGCTTAAGGGGCCCCGAACACAAAAACAATGGACGTATCTCCCATACTACACCTCCATAAATGCATGTGTTGAAGGGTTCAAATATGGAAATGTAGGAAGTTGCTCAACAACACGAGCTAGGGTTCTACACATAATGGCATCTAATATAAGGGGTGTGAACTGCTCCTACAAGTGCAAATTGGGCAGTTGAAGCAAGATAATATCCAAAGGTTGGAGTGGACATCAAATTCAACATGAGAGGCACATGAAACATGACGTACAACAAAGTCTCAGAATATTTCAAGTAAACATCAAAGAGCAAACATTGTACGCTTCAAAATCTAATGCGAATGTATATTATTTCCATTAAAGGTTCACCTAATGCATTGTCAAGGAAACAAAAAAGGAAAAGGTTAGTGAAGTAGTAAACAAGAGGCTATTGCAACCACACGTGTGCAATGTCTTCAATGAGAGCACAATGGAGTGCAAGCAAATGTTGTGGCAAACAAACTTAAAATGATGCACTTCAAAGATAAAATGTGTTGAAATACGATTTGTCAAAATAATGAGCACCTTAGTCAATTTTCTTAAAGGAAGTCTCCTTGACCCACAAGCACATTGCAGCGCAAGCTTTGTTAGGAACCAAAAATGAAAAGATAATGTATATAACATTCATGAAAGATTCATTAAATGCACTATCAAGGGAACAAAAAAGACCAAGGCTAGTGCGCCAAATCTTAATGATCCTCCTGTATGCGCACGTGCAATGCTCTAAACGAGAGCACAAATGTGAGTAGACAATATCAAAGCGATGAACTTATAATTGTGCAATCCCCCCCCCCCCCCCCCCCAAAAAAAGCCATCTTAATCTCTTGATGGAAGATTCTTGAATATTCACATAACAAACACCGATGCAAACATTTCACTTTGCACTAGAAGTAGAAAGGAGACTTGACTCAACTATATTACAATCCTTTGAACCTATCCATAGACATTTTCAAATACGAAACTTTCTTTCGCATGGCAAACACTTGCTTTGAAAAACAAACAAATGACACATGACAATCATTTTGTAAGTCCACTTTGATTGTCTCCTTTTCAAAAACACCACGCATGTGGAAGCACTCCCTTGACCATGATGTCCACATATGCTCTTGTCTCAAATGCAACATTGGTTGCACCTTTCAATTCTAGCCACAACTCATCAATGATATTGTGAAAGTCAACCTCCACAACCTGCACATGTTGAAGAACACCATAAAGTAATGTTATTTAAGATTGCATTTCCTTAGCCAAATGTTCATTTGCAACAAAAACATGATCACTGATTTGTTTGAATTTCTTATACAATTTAACATGTTTCTGCAATATCGAAGAAGCCATAGCTTGCTATGAAGATCTTTGACACTTGAGGGTAGCAACATGTATTTACCTATCTCCCACTTTCTTTTGCACCTCATGCAATGTTCCCTCCCCTTTTGTAGCAAAAGGCTTATCGCCGAAAATAAAATGACAAATATTTTATACCATCTTCATATACTATCTACAACATTATCATATTGAATCTCAATGCGAAGTTACATTATTGAGTAAACGTAAGATATGAGAATATGTCGACTCACACCAAAACCAAAGCACGCAGCTAAAATGCAAATTTTATTTGAAATGACCAATTACAAAGCCATCCATATGCATATATTAATGTGTTAATGAAGCTACATCCATTCAAAATTTATGAAACAGGGCAATCAAGAAGGTCAAATTCTCCATATCCCATTGAACAACACCTAGGAGGCAAGATTCATCCACATTTTATCATTGCATCCTTTCTCAAGCCATAGGTATGCATATTATTGGAAGAGGTAGCAAGTACCAAATTAGGAATGGTTTTCACAACATTGTAGGAACAAAGGATTGCCCGTTGGCCAGCTACATATGAAACTATAGTACATTTGGGAGAAATGTATAGTAGCAAGCAACAACAACACTATATATACCTACTGAAAAGCATAGAAATAAAAGGTAGAGCCTAAGTGGAAGTACACAAGCGAAAGCAACATCAAAGCAAGAGCTATGATGGATGGAGAAAAAGAGCAAGAGAGACACATAACAGTGTGAACTCCAACAATCACAATGTGTGATTGGCCTTCCCCTTATTTAATGTGTGTGATCATGGTGTGTGAAGTAAATACGAGGTAGCATAGGCAAAGGCACCTTTACCCCCAACAACCTCCCACTTAGAGGTGAATCTGCCTCTAGTGAGGAGAGAACAAGAAAAAGTAACAAAGTATATATGTACAAATCCCATGTATGATTTTTCTACAATGAGTCATACCCTGGCTGCATGGCCCTTTCCCAAGAGGACTATCACCTATGTACATGGCCTCCTCTCATAAGTAAGGGGCTCACCATAATCTATCACCATAACATAGTCCATAGAGGGCTCAAACCGAGATCGGGTTGATGTATCTCTACTAGATCGTAGGCTATGGGGCTTATACATCCTATCCAACATTATGATCATGGGCCACTAGAACATTAGTTACATGATATCTAGTTTCTTGTACATTAAAAGGAGGAACCACCTGAAATATATCACCTATATACCTCAATTACTACTCATGATGCTTATGTGTCTTCTTCTCATGAAAAACAACATCATGGCTACGAATAACCTTCCTAGCCTATGGATCCCATAGTCAATAACCCATCTCACCTACATCCCCATAACCAAGAAGGATGCATTTCGCTAATTTAGGATCCATCTTATTGCATTCATCCTTGAAAACATGGCAAAAAGCCTCATATCCAAAAAAATGCAAATGAGCATGTGACAACGGAGGTTTTCTAAACTATACCTCCTCTATAGCTTGACAACCAATAGGGATCTATTTATCAAGTATACGACAGTAGTAACTACCTCAACCCAAAAATGTTGTGGTAAGCCTACCTAGGTAAGCATACTACAGATTCTCTCTTGAATCATCCTATTCATGTGCTCAGCAACACCATTCTAGGCTAGGTTGTAAGGGGCGGTCAACTAACTCTTAATATCCCCCTCATCACGAAATTGCTCAAATTCTTTAAAGACATATTCATCCCCATTATTTGACCTTAGGCATTTCAGCTTATACCCAAATTGGTCCTTAGTATGAGCAAGCCAATGCTAAAAGATAGCCAATACATCCGATTTCTACTTTATGGGATATGCCCAGACCTTATGCGAATAATCATAAATGAAAGTCACAAAGTACTTCATGCCACCTAGTTATTGAGACAGGGCATGGGACCATACACATCAAAATGAACAAAAGCCAGAGACTCACCCATGTGCATAATGCCAGACTTCTCATGAGAACTACGTGTCTCCATGCCATAAAGATAATAATCACATTAATCAAAACATTTGTAGTCAAGGGATGGAAGTTACTATAAACGAGAAATCATTTCATTCATTTTAAGGACATGTGTCCAAGGCGAAGACACCATAAAGATACATATGGTATGTCAATCACAATCAAAACATGGTTAATATACCCATATATAAGCAAGGGATAGAGGCTACCATCCTTGGCACCTCTAGCAAAGACAAGATTCCCATGAGTAATCTCCCATGTGGAATCACCAAAAGATACACGATATCTTGCATCATCCAACAGTTTACCAAAGAGTAGGATTTTGGTCAAAGAAAGAACATGGCATACATCATGCAAAACAAAACTGGTACATGAAGCAAATTGCGGTCTAATATCCAATACCAAGTCATTTCCTAGTCTCACAAAACCTGTCATGGTGCAATATGAATGAAACTAATCCCTCTGTGGGGTCACATGGAAAGTGGACGAGGCATTGACTGCTGCAGCTGTAATCGCCATCAAACTCAGGCTCCAAGGTATTTATCTCCTCAATTTTCATGTTGGAATTACTAGGAATAATGTTGCAATCATCAGACTTTTCCTCCACTTTGCCCTTGCCTTTCTCCTTGCACTTATTATCGTGCATCTTATGGCATTGCGGATGAATATGGCCTTACTTCCCATAATAGTGACGTATAAGAGAGGCCTTATTGTCATGTTTGAATTAGACGAAAACACACCTTTGGAAAATTTGCACATTGAAGGAGCGAATGCAGTCCTTTGGATAGTGGGCTATCAAAGTAATCTCTAGAAGGTGAAAGACAGTTATGTAGGGAGAGGGTGTCCTCTGATGTTGTTGAAGATGTGGAAGATTATCACCAACTGTTGAGGGAGGGGATCATAGTCCTTTGATGCCAAGGAGTGGCTTGGCCAACAAAATACAAATCCTAGAGTGCCAAACCTCTCAAACTCAGGGAGATTAGCCTAGATGTTGAAGTTAGGTGAATAATGATGACGCTAGATTATGGAGGATGAGCTGAGCTACAAAAATGCAAGTCCTAGCAGCCTTTGTGTGATAGACTAGTGACGCCACATGTGATGGAGGAGGAGCCAGCCTGCTGCAAAAACACAGGTCCCACCAGCCCCTGTGATAGACAAGTAATGAAATCACCGACGCTCGATGATGGAGAATATTGCTAAAGGCTAGGATACTGACACCAAACTGGAAATGATGATGCCATGCAAGGAGAAGACCTCCATATTGAAAAACACAAGTGAAGGTGAAGGAGAAGGGTGTTGATGCCAAGCATATGATGGTGACACCAAGTGGAAGATCCTCCAAACTCAAGAACTGATGTTGGAACAGGGCACCTAACTCAAAAGAGGAAGGGTGAAGGCAGTCATGAGCCATGAACGGCAATGTCCTCGAAAAGGGGTGTGAGAGGAGTGGAAGGGACTTGTGAGAAAAGGCAAGTGGTGGTGGTGACCAAAGGGGGAGGTGGTAGTGAATGAATGAAGTGATTGTCTATTTATAGGCATAAACTGTTAGGGGTGGTGCACCATTGTGTGGGCACTCATTGAAAAAGTGGCCAAAATGTGAAAACGAGTCCTTTTTGGGATTGTTAGCACAAAACCTTAAATGAACTATGTAAACTAAAGAAGTGGGCTTCTCAACACCGCCTCTCAAGCCCAAAAAGGGATAAAGAAAGAGGAGCGACGAGAGATACAATGAAGAAGAGGAGGATCTTAGAGATCCAAGATTTCCACCTAAAAGGCGACTTGTAATAAGGAACACTAGATGGGATGAACTGTGGAACTTTACTCCACCTCAGGAGAGAAGCCACTAGCTTTGCAATTCCATGCTAGAAGCAATGCAAAGGCCTCATCACCAAGTTACAATTGAACCTCCAAGTCCCCAATCTAGGATGTCTCTGAAGATCCTGGGTATTAATTAGAGAAATGATCAGCCATGCCAAAAGAGTAAAGGGTAAGGGAGAAACTTCATGATAAGGAGGTTCCTCCCCCTTGAGCTTAATAACCTGCTCATCACAAAACTACTAAAATACTTTAGAGATATATTCATTCCTATTATTTGACCTTAGGCATTTCAACTTATATCCAGGTTGGTTCTTAATAAGAGCAAGCCAATGCTGAAAGATAGCCAACACATTCGATTTCTACTCATGGGATATGCCCAGACCCTATGATTGCCAATGAAAGTCACAAAGTACTTTGTGCCACCTAGTTATTGACAAGACAAGGAACCATATACATCATAATGAACAAAATCTAGAGACTAACCCATGCATGTAATGACAAAATTCTCATGAGATCTATGTGTTTACATGCCATTGAATCAAAATATTTGTAGTCAAGGGATGGAAGTTGTAACGTGCCTGCTTATCGGCTATCCAGGCATGTTTTGAGCAGTCCATTGAGAGACGAATCTAAGCGTCATTGCCCGACACTCCTATGGAATGCTATAGGTTTTGTCCCCTAGGGTTTCTTGAGTCCATCTCACAATGGAACATTCACAGCCGAACCCACTGGGATCGACTTGAAATTTGGGTTCCTAGTGGTCAAGGTCTCCTGACATAATTCTAGTGCCTGGTCCTAGACATCCTACTTTACGCAAAGATACCCAAGCCGAAGCAGCTCCATGCCATGCTTGGTTCAAAGAGAATGGGAAACGAGAGGGATACGTTGCTCAACCTCTCTACCCGTAGGACATAGTCCCATTCCACTCCCCTAAAACGGCATGAATTGGGGTTGTAACCTAATAATTACTAGGGGTCAAGACGTCAATAAGATCTTGTGAGAAGCCTCCCAGTTCTTTGGGACCACCTTGCCGTAGGACGGACTAGTCGGGGGTTCTGCCCACCCGCTTCCCTCAATAGGCATTCTTTGGTTATTTAATTAGGTCCTATCATATTTATGTGTGACATTTAAAATCAACGTCCTTAATTAAGCCTTTTAGGGAACAGGGTTCGTTCGTGTAACTTATAGCATTGACACAAAAATAGAGCAAGTAGTCCTTTTGACAAACAAGTTCCTTAACTTATCTTCAAGTTAATCTTTGTCTCCTGCCCATGTAGGAGAAATTATATGTCCCTTCTACCCTGTAGAAGAACTAGTCCAAATCACATGGCACCACAATTTCCATCCTTTATCTAAAATATGATCTTCCAATGTTACAAACGTTGGGGCCACGGCAATCTTCAACTCTGTTTCGGACTTAGCAACAAGGGGTGTCCAGAGCTCCACCTGACCTGCAAGCTACCTAGGAGTGAAACACCATTCTCGTGGTTGGCCTTTTCACCACTCAACCTTCGGCACGTGAATCGAGCAGTGCCATTTTCGAGTTAATCTGTGGTGCGATCATGGAGGTGATCCACCCATGCAAAGAACCTTTCCTTAATTAAATCATTTAAGAATCAGGCACATTCAAGGCAATCAGCCCTTATATCATTTTCCAAGAAAACATTCCTTTATCCCCATGGCAAATTGTCATCATAGACCCCCATCATGAATTTACTATCAATCACAAGCACTTGGAATAATCATTCAAATGACAATTCAAAAATCACCTGAATGTAAAAGCATTTAGGGCATTGTTTGATAAACCAACAAAACCAATTGTATTTTTTCAAACAATGCAAGAATAGATGCGATAACATTTCCATTGCATATTCGCTCTCCCCCTTGGGAGCTAATAGCGATACTATGCAAAATTTACTTAACACTCCCTTCCTTTGGCTAAGGCGTACGATGAGGTCTCCTATAAGTTCTATCATTTCAAGGCAAGATAATCAATATGGCAAGAGCATTTATGCCTCCTCTCTAAGTGGCATATATCTTTTAGCCTTTCCCTAGCGCAATGCTATGCACACTTTTTTACTTGATTTTATCTTCCTTTCTCCTATGGCAAAGAATGTGAGACAAATTTGAAACAATTATAAGCTCTTATACGATGCAAGACTATCTTTCAATGTAAAACAATTCCTGAATTATTGTGTAAGTTGTAATCAATTCATGGTTTGGCATCACAAGTTAAACTCTTCAACCCTTATTTAATGCAAAACCTTCATTGGATGGATGCCAGACTTTTTAATGCGAGATCATTTCATGTACCATTGGTGTATGTTTCATATAATCTTTCCCATGCATATACCATCTATGTGCATAACCCTCAAGGTAACCTTGTGAACCTTAAACAATATTGTCCTAGGTAAAGACTATTTGAAGACTTATCGATGCTTAATAATCTAGAATCTTATATGCTGCTTATGCTATGCATGGATTTGTCGCATATCAATTAGGTGCAATTAGCTTCCCTTGATACAAGCACTTTGCAAACTTCATCTTCGAATATTTGAGATGAAATTTATCATTTTCAATGACCTATTCTGGTGTGGCATAGTACGGTCCTAATGTGTCCCATGTGGAAATCAAAGCAAAGAACTACAACTTGGAAATGTACTATTTTTATTTGGTACCGTAGTTGTATTGGTGGTGATACCCTCGCTCGAGGCTTTGTTGTGGATAGTGGGATTTCCACCTACACTCGACATCCTTTGCTTGGGGGACCATTCTCGATCTTCCTTTCTTCTAGGCACAACCCCTATTGGAATCCCAGTAGCCTCTTTCTCAAGTAGATGGCAAAAAGGGGGGAAAAAGCTTGCAGAAATAGGGATTAAGTTTGCATGGAAGGGAAGGAGCGTGTGGTCACCCTCTAAGGAGGGAAAAAGAAGGAGAACCTTCTAGAGGGTTCTCTCTCTCTCTCTCTCTCTCTCTCTCTCTCTCTCTCTCTCTCTCTCTCTCTCTCTCTCTTTGTGTCAGTGTGCCGTTTAGGCTTCCTCCTTTTCTTTGATTGGGGGGGGGGGGGGGGGGGGGGTTTATAGTGGGAGAGGTGGGGAGGAAGTGGAGTGGTGGTGGTGCCACCACCCACCACTTGTCATTGATCATGGCGGCGGCCTAAGGTGGCCTGGGGGGTTGTTAGACCATGTGGGCTTCCCTTCCATCAACATTATCGTCTTCTCCATCGTCATTGCTTTCTTCCTTCCTTGTCATCATCTACTTCAATTCCCCTCCCTCGTCGGCATTGTCTCCTTCTTTCCCCCCACCACCAGTTGTTCGGCATTGATAGGGGAGAAATATTTAAAAAATCAATTTAATTTTAATAAATATTAGGGGGGTTCCTATGCAGAGGGGACGGGGATATTATAGAAGTTGCTACATGCGAGAAAGCATTTTCATTCCTTTTAGGGACATGTGCCCAAGGCGACGATGCCATAAAGATAGATGTGGTATGCCAATCACAATCAAAACATGGTTAATATACCTAGATACAAGCAAGGGATAGAGGCTGCCATCCTTGGCATCTCTAGCAAATACAAGATTCCCAAGGGTAATCTTCCACATGGAATCACTAAAAGATATATGATATCCACCATCATCCAATAGTCTAGCAAGAGTAGGCTTTTGGTTAAAGAAAGAATATGGCATACATCATGCAAAACAAAAGTGCTTCCTAAAGCAAATTGTTGTTTAATATCCAATGCCAAGTCATTTCCTAGCCTCACAAAACATGTCATGCTACGGCTAGGATGCTGACACCAAACTGGAGATGATGACACCATGTAAGGAAAAGACCTCCAGATTGAAAAATATAGGTGAAGGTGGAGCCTATAGGAGAAGGGAGTTGAAGCCAAGCAGATGATGGTGACATTAGGAGAATAGGGCACTTGAAGCAGAAGAGGAAGGGTGAAGGTAGCCAAGAGCCATGAACCACAATGTCCTTGTGAAGGGGTGTGAGGGTAGTGGAAGGGGCTAATGAGAGAAGGGAAGTGGTGGTGGTGGTGATTGAAGAAGGTGGTGAAGAATGACCGAAGAGAGGGGTGGTAGGGAATGAATGAAGTGACTGCCTATTCATAGGTATAAGTTGTCTAGGGTGACACACTAGTGTGTGGCCACTCATTGAAAAAGTGGTGAAAATGTGAAAAGTAGTTCTTTTTGGGGTTGTTAGTACAAAACCTTAAATGAAGTGTGTGAGCTAAAGAAGTGGATTTCTCAACACCTCCTCTTCTTTCCAAAAAGGGATTAAAAAAGAGGAGGAAAGAGAGATACGATGAAGAAGAAGAGGATCTTGAAGATCCAAGATTTTCACCTAAAAGGTAACATGTAATAAGGAACAACAGACATGATGAACTGTAGAACTTGACTCCACCTCGGGGGAGAAGCCACTAGCTTTGCAACTCCAGACTAGCAGGATTTTGAAGGCCTCATCATCACCAAGTTGCGACGAGACTAAACCTCCAAGGCCCCAATCTAGGTAGTCTCTGAAGATCTTGGGTATCAATAGGAGAAATGACTCCTTGAGGACAACCATGTCAAAAGAGGAAAGGGTAGGGGAGGAACTTCATGATGAGGATGTTCCTCCCCCCCACCTTGATCTTAATACTCCACTCATCAAAAAAGTGCTCAAATTCTTTAGAGACGTATTCATCCCCATTACTTGACCTTAGGCATTTCATCTTATATCTAGATTAGTTCCTTATAAGAGCAAGCCAATGCTAAAAGATAGCCAATACATCTAGTTTATGCTTTATGGGATATGCTTAAACATTATGTGAATAATATTTAATGAATGTCACAAAGTACTTCGTGCCACCTGATTATTGATAGGGCATGGGACCATATACATCTGAATGAACAAAAGCCGAAGACTCACCCTTGCACGTAATGCTTTACTTCTATGAGAACTATGTGTTTACATGCCATAAAGATAATAATCACATGAATCAAAACATTTGTAGTCAAGGGACATAAGTTACTACAAGCGAGAAAGCATTTTCATTCCTTTTAAGGACATTCACCCAAGGCAATGATGCCATAAAGGTACATGCGGCATGTCAATCACAATCAAAACATGGTTAATAGACACAGATACAAGCAGGGGATAGAGGCTGCCATCCTTGGCACCTCTAGCAAATACAAGATTCCCACGGGTAATCTTCCACATGGAATCACCAAAAGATACATGGTATCCTACACCATCCAAAAATCTAGTAGAGAGTAGGCTTTTGATCAAAGAAAGAACATGGTATACATCATGCAAAACAAAAGTGCTGCTAGAAGCAAATTGCAATCTAATATCCAATGCCAAGTCATTTCCTAGTCTCACAAAACCTGTCATGTTGGAATAGGAATGAAACCAATCCCTATGAGGGGTAACATGGAAAAAACTCTTGAATCACGTAGTCAACATTGAGAAAAAGTGGAAAAGGCATCAGCCGTAATCATCATCAAAATCAAGCTCCAATGTATTTATCTCCTCAATTTTCATGTTGGGTTTACTAGGAACAATGTTGTGATTATCAAAACCTTCCTCCAATTTGCCCTTGCCTTTCTCTTTGCACTTATTATCGTGCATCTTATTGCATTATGGATGAATATGACCCTACTTCCCACAATAATGACATGTAAGAGAGGCCTTATTAACCATGGACTTATTGTGAGATTGCCAGCGAGAACAAGACCTCTATGAGTCTCTATCACAGCAATCATTACTGATCTTACCATCATGTTTTTCCTTAATAATCAATGCATGAAAAGTATGTGCTACATCCACATTCCCTCTATTTATCTCCTGTGTGAGTAAGGTGTCAAAAATAACATGTATGCTCTGATACCATGTTAGAAGTAGTAGGTATGCTTTGATGGCATGTCAAAATAAGTGACACTCCAGAGAGACAATAGGGTTTTTCGAGGAGTAACATAGAGTGTGTATGGTAAATATTGAGAGTGGAAAAACTTAGAAACACAAGAAGAACATGGTTATGATGCACTGAATCATGTTATGAGAAAAAAAGATGATACAATGAAGTCGAAGCTCAAAAGATAATTGCACTGTCTTATCTGAATCAACAACAATAGTGGAAAATCTGCACATTGAAGGATGGAAATGTAGTCCTCTAAGTAGTGGGCTATTGAAGTAATCTTTAGAAGGTGTAAGATAGCTATCAAGGAAGCAAATTGCAGTCCTTTGATGGTGTTGGAGATGTGGAAGATGATCACAAACTATTGAGGGAGTGAACTACAGTCCTCTTATGCTACCAAGGATTGATCTAGGTAGCAAAATGTAAACTCCAAAGTGTCAGAGCTGTCAAACTCAATGAGAGAAACCCACATGATGCTGAAGCTAGGTGGATATAACAATGAACCCAAATGATGGAGGATGATGCAAGCTACAAAAATGTAGGTCCCAACAGCCTCTCTGATAGACTATGGATGCCATGTGATGGAGGAGGAGCGAGACTGCAAAAATGCAGGTCCCGGCCACCCCTGTGATAAACAGTGATGAAATCATTAATAGTCGGTGATGGAGACTGTCGCCAGAGGCTAGGATGCTGATGCCAAATTGGAGATGATGACATTAGGCAAGGAGAACACCTCAAGACTAAAAAACTTAGGTGAAGGTGGAGCCTAAAGGAGAAGGGTGCTGATGCCAAATAGATGATGGTCCAAACGCAAGGTTAGATGTTGGAATAGGGTGTTTGAAGCTTAAAAGAAAGGGTAAAGACAGTCATGAGCCATAAATCGAAATGTCCTCCTGAAGGGTTGTGAGGGCAATGGAAGGGGCTAGTGAGAGAAGGCAAGTGGTGGTAGTGGCTGAAGAAGGTGGTGAAGAATGATTGAAGAGGTGATTGCCTATTTATAGGCATAAGTTGTCTAGGGTGGCACACCACTATGTGGGCGCTCACTGAAAAAGTGGCTAAAATTGAAAAATGGTCCTTTTTGGGGTTGTTAGTGTAAAACCTTAATTGAGGTGTGCGAATTGAAGAAGTGGGTTTCAGAACACCCCCTCTCAGGCCCAAAAAGGGATAAAGAAAGAGGAGTAACGAGAGACATGATGAAGAAGAAGAGGATCTTTGAGGTCCAAAATTTCCACCTAAAAGGTAACTTGCAATAAGGAATAGTAGATGAGATGAACAATAGAACTTGACTCCACCTTGAGAGATGCACCACTAACTTCTCAACTCCATGCTAGAAGAAATTCGAAGGCCTTGTCACTAGGACCTCTAAAGCCCTGATCTAGTTGGTCTCTAAAGATGCTAGGTATCAATAGGAGAAATGATTGCTCGAGGACAACCATGCCAAAAGAGTAAACGGTAGGTGAGGAACATCATGATGAGGAGATTTCCCCCTTCCCCCACCCCAAAAGCTTAATACCTTGCTCATCACAAAATTATCAAATGCTTTAAAGACATATTCATCCCCATTATTTGACCTTAGGCATTTCAGCTTATACCTAGATTGATTCTTAATAAGAGCAAGCCAAGCTAAAAGATAGCCAATATATTCAATTTCTACTTTACAACATATGCCTAGACCTTATGCAAATAATCATCAATGAAAGTCACTAAGTACTTCCTACCACCTAGTTATTGACATGGCATGAGACTATATACATTAGAATGAATGTCTGGACCAAAAACAGGCTAGACAATGGCTCTCTAGCACTAGTCGGACCTCTAAGGCACACAAGACACCCCACACGGCCTTGCAGCCAGGAGCGTCTAAGGAACACGCTATACTAAACTCTAATATTGATCTTGCATTTGTACCAAGACACAATCCAATGTTTGCCCTCCCCTACTCCTCATATGGAGATCCCATGCACATTGGTATAATATACCACGTATCACATACACAGGAGGCAACCTCTTGGTTGAAACACCGTGGCCCCATTACAGCTCTCCTACATCTCGGGGATTGGCCCCTTGATGCGCTGCTCCAACATAAAGAACAAACGTTCAAGCTCCACTCTTTTGTATATCGAACGATCTAGGAGTTGATATTTCCTCACTAAACTTACCCCAATGAACCACTCATCTATCCTACAGCCTAGGGATCCTCACACACTCCACATTGGTCATTTATTTAGCAATCAAGTGCTATACATCCAGGTTTTATACCATGGGACATGTAAAATGCAGAAGTGTATGACCATTGTGTGAAACTATTTTATGATTAGAAATCAACCACAAGGTGTGCAAAACAATCCTTTAATGATTTTAAGCCTGTGCATTATTGCAGCGTTGCTAGAGACTAGCACCGAGTTTCCTCATGCTACTAGTCTCCTTATATTTAAATTTTTATCGGCCTATATGCTATACATAAACCAAATGAATCATAAATTTTTATATTTCTAGCAATCTCTCACTTTTACAATCTATTTTCTCCCTAACCGGTTAGGTTTTGCCACATTGCATATGTTCAAGGTTCATTTATATGTCATTTTTTCATATGGAAAGTAATAAAAATACACTAAAACACAAAAACAAGGCTGACCCGAGGCTTAATCCTCATGCCTCAGCCTTGCTAAACATTCACAAATATTAATCATATTTTTTTCTAATTATTTATTACAAAAACCTAAAATTTCTTTATTTTTCTCTATTTATTTCTTTAAAAGTTATAAAAAATTAGAATTGTGAACTCTCATTGATAAAAAAAACTCAGCCCCATTTATATATATATTTTTATTCCATGGGAACTCAAAACACTCACTAAAACCCCCAATTTCTATGATTTCTTTAAAAACCGCACTTTGCGGGTTTTACATGTTTTGAGGAAAAATTATTATATCATCAAAATTTTTGGTTTTTTAATTTCATTTCAAAGATAATTTAGCATATGCAACCAAGATCAATCAACATCAATCATTTCCTTCAATTATCATTCATAAAACGAAGAAAAAGAACACTTACTCATAGAGACCCACATGTTCAAGGTACGTATCCTGAGATTGAGAGGCCATTAATGCTTCCCTTTTGCCACCAATGCACTCTCCAACCCTGATCTACATCCTCTACTACTCAATCAACATCGTTTGCTTCAAAATCATCATCAACCCCCTCCCCCTTCTCTCTTTCATTGATGCATATGAGCAGCTCACAAGAGAAGAGAGAAGAGAGGAGAAAGGAGAGAGAAAGACAAAAAATCAAAATTTTAAATCTTCCATTAAAACGGGCAATCTTACATCCATCTCCTTCCTCTCTCTGTCCTGATCGAGAATATCTCTCTCTCCCCTCAAACGAGTGTGTATCGAAGAGGCATCGGCAAATTTGAGGAGGTGTATTGATGCTTCCATATCTGTTCGACTATTTTTTTAAATTAATTTGAGGCTTCTTATTAAGCCTAAGGCTTAAACCATTAAAATAATCGGTTCATCTTTTTGTGTTCACACTGTCCCGCAAGTGGATATTTCGGTTTTGAGGGGGCAAACGGACTCGAATCCGAGATCCGTCTGGATAGGCAGCTTCACAGCATCGAAATCTATAAAGTTGGCCTTTGTCGTGCACTTTTTGGCTCTCGAATCTAGCAGTTGCTTTACAATGCCAAACCTTGTAAGGATTAAATGGGGGGTCAAACGACCTTCGATCGATGAACCGAGACTTGCCTTGGATTCCTAACATTAAAATGCATCTAGGAAAACTCTAGCTCGGCCATCTGCCACCATTTGATTTTTCATGAAAAATTGGTCTTTAACGTTTCTTGGGCACTTTTTCCTCCAAAAATGGCCTCAAATGCTTTAAGCTCGGCTTAAAATCAGCTCCTACAATCCAGCTCTCAATGAACAATATCCAAATAGTCACCCATGTGTGTAATGCCAGACATCTTATGAGAATTTTGTGTCTACCTGTCATAAAGACAATACTCACATGAATCAAAACATTTATAGTCAAGGGATGGAAGTTACTACAAACAAAACATCATTTCATTCCTTTTAAGGACATGTGCCCAAGGCAATGAGGCCATAAATATATATGTGCTATGTCAGTCACAATCAAAACATGGTTAATAGACCTAGATATAGGCAAGGTATAGAAGCTGCCATCCTTGGCACCTTGAGCAAATATAAGATTCCCACGGGTAATCTTCCATGTGTAATCACCAAAATATACATGACATCTTGCATCATCCAACACTATCATGCAAAACAAAAGTGCTGTGCAATGCCAAGTCATTTTCTAGTCTCACAAAACCTCTCATGCTACAATAGGAATGAAACCAATCCCTATGTGGGCTAATATGGAAAGAAACATCGAATCAAGCAGCCAACATTGTGAAAAAGTGGACAAGGCATCAGCCATAATCGTCATCAAACTTAGGCTCCAAGGTATTTATCTCCTTAATTTTCATGTTAGGCTTATTAAGAACAATGTTGCGATTATCAAACCCTTCCTCCACTTTGCCCTTGCCTTTCTCTTTACACTTATTATCGTGCATCTTATGGCATTGCGGATGAATATGACCCTACTTCCCGCAATAATGACATGTAAGAGAGGCCTTATGACCATGTACTTATTGTAAGTCTACTAGCGAGAATGAGACCTCTGTGAGTCTCTACCATAGCCGTCATTATTGCTCGTACCATCACGTTTGCCCCTAACAGTCATGAAAAGTACATGCTACATTCACATTCTTTCTATTTATCTCTTGTGTGAGTAAGGTGTCAAAAATAATATGTATGCTCTGATACCATGTCAAAATAGGTGACAGTGTAGAGAGATAGTAGAGTTTGGAGGGAGTAACACAAAGTGTATGGCCAAAGAGAAGAGAAACTTAGAAACATAAGAAGAACATGGTGATGATGCATTGAATCATGCTATGAGAAGAAAAGTTGATACAATGGAGCTGAAGCTCAAAAGATAACTGCAATGTCCTATTTGAACCAGGAGGTAGCACATGTGGAAAATCTGCACATTGAAGGAGCAAAATGCAGTCCTCTAGATAGTGGGCTATCGAAGTAATCTCTGGAAGGTGAAAGATAGCTGTCGAGGGAGTAGGACCATAGTCCTTTGATGTTGTCGGAGATGCGGAAGATGATCACTAGCTATTGTGGGAGCGAACCACAATTCTTTGATGCTGAGGAGTGACCTGGGCAGTAAAATGCAAATCCTAAAGTGTTGGAGATGTCAAACTTAGGGAGAAGAGCCACAATGCTAATGTTAGGTAGATAATGATGATGCTAGATGATGAAGGATGAGTTGAGCTACAAAAACGCAGGTCACAATAGCTTTTGTCATAGACTAGTGATGCAATGTGATGAAGGAGCAGCCAAGTTGCAAAAATGCAGGTCCCAATACCCCCTCTAATAGATAGTGATGGAATCATTGACACTTGGTGATGGAGACTATTGCTAGAGGCTCATATGTTGATGCCAAACTAGAGATGATGATGCTAGGAAGGAGAAGACCTCCAGACCACTGGTGAAGGTGGAGCCTAAAGGAGAAGGGTGTTGATGCCAAGGAGATGATGGTGACTCCATGTGGAAGATGCTCCAAATGCAATGCCTAATGCTGGAACAGGAGGCCTAAAGCAGAAGAGGAAGGGTGAAGGCAACAATGAACCATGAATTGCAATGTCCTCCTGAAGGGGTGTGAGGGCAGTGGAAGGAGCTAGTGAGAGAAGGAAAGTGGTAGTGGTGGTGACGGAAGAAGGTGGTGAAGAATGATAGAAGAGGGGGGTGGTAGTGAATGAATGGAGTGACTACCTATTTATAGGCATAAGCTATCTAAGGCGGCGCTCTAGTGTGTCGATGCTCATTAAAAAAGTGGCCAAAATATGGACATGAGTCCTTTTTGGGTTTGTTAGTGCAAAACCTTAAATGAAGCGTGTGAATTGAAGAAGTGGGTTTCTCAACACCCCCTCTCAGGGCCAAAAAGGGATAAAGGAGGAGTGAGGAGAGATACAATCAAGAAGAAGATGATCTTGGAGATCCAAGATTTCCACATAAAAGGGAACTTGTAGTAAGGAACAGTAGATGAGATGAATTGTAGAACTTGAATCCACCTCGGGAGAGAAGCCACTAGCTTTGCAACTCCATGTTAGAAGGAATTCGAAGGCCTTGTTGCCAAGTCATGACTGAACCTTCAAGGCCCCAATCTAAGCAGTCTCTGAGGATCATGGGTATCAATAGGAGAAATGACCGCTCGAGGACAACCATGCCAAAATAGTAAAGGCAGGTGAGGAACTTCATAATGAGGAGGTTTCCTCCCTGAGCTTAATACTCTGCTTATCACAAAATTGCTCGAATGCTTTAGAGACATATTCATCCCCATTATTTGACCTTAGGCATTTCAGCTTATACCCAGATTGGTTCTTAATAAGAGCAAGCCAATGCTGAAAGATAATGGCCATGAAAGGACAAGACCTCTAGATTGAAAAACATAGGTGAAGGTGGAGCTTGAAGGAGAAGTGTATTGATGCAAAGCAAATGATGGTGACACAAAGTGGAACATGATCCAAACGCAAGGCTTGATGCTACAATAGGGCAACTGAAGTAGAAGAGGAAGGGTAAAGGCATCCATGAGTCATGAATCACAATGTCCTTGGAGCCCCAAGAGGAACACCAAGGAAAAGGGGATTCCACTACAAGAAAATCTATCTTGTAACATCAACAAGCTTTTATTTCATTCTTTTGATGATCAAAACAAAGAAAACAACAAATCTTCACATAGCATCATAGTATATATCTCCCATGGATTTGATAGAATCAACCATAATCATCAACATCTTCATAGAATACTTCAATAGAACAAGGAACATAGAAGAATACACCATCTTTGAATGAAAATCAATCACATAATATTCATCTTCAATGTCTTCATATTTCTCTCTCTCAATCTCTCATATACAATTACACTGTTTTGATAGAATTGGCTATCTGTGGCTCTCTCTCTCTCTCTCACTCTCTCAATAGTACATCATATCCTCACTACAATACTCTCATAATGACTCTCAATAATCCTTCTTAGGTCTTGAATGCACCTCCCAAGAGGTATGTCGGATGTGAAGAGGCACCAGAGCCACTACAGTGTCTCTTTATAGCTCACTACTGTCACTGTCACTCAGTCTTCTCTTTAGTCTTCAGTCTGCTTCTTCCATTTTTTTTAGCTCTTTTAAACTTAGATTCATCCTTGCCAAAAGTTAGAAAACTTTTCCAAAGTCACACATACATTCTACAAAACACTTACAGAAGATCTACAGAACATTACAATACAGGATCAGAGTAGATATAGAACAGTTATAGAGCAAAGACAGAGCAGAGACAGAGGCTCTATAGAAGGTTTACAGAGGGTTACAGAAGGTCATCAGAGAACAGTATATCCTCATAATTCATACTAAAACCATTCCAAACTATTAAAAACTATTCAATAAGCTTTTAAAAGATTTCAATCTTCATCAATCATCAATCCATGCTTCATACAGAAGAAAATTAGAACAAAACAGAAGCTATATAGAAGGTATACAGAACCAATTAGAACCTCATAACTCAACCTATCAGAACATAACAGAGCTTCATATCTCTACTAAGAATCATCATGAACTTCCAAAACATAATCAATATCATCCAAAATACTTTCAAACACTTCCATTAATAACCATACATCACTCTAAATCCATAAAAAATCAATCATTCAGACCTCAAAAACAACAAAAATTAGTCAAAAATTCAGTCTTTTTTCACTCTCAACATATCCCCACACTTAGAAAGGAAGCATCCTCGCGACCTAAGGAAAAGAAGAATATAAGTTCACTAAGGAGCTCAATTTTAACTTCCGTAGTATCATCAATAATCTCTCCAAACCACGACCCCAACTTATGACCGGTATCTGATAAAAAAAACTACTAAAGGAAGACTTCGTTATTCATTAACTCATATGATTAATCATTTAAAAGTCATAACAAATTTGTAAAGGATATAAGAGGTTCTTCTTGAGCTTTCCATCATAAGCGTTTCATCTACCATCAATAGTTTGAAATGAGCTCTCGAACAAATTATTCTCAATTAGCACGAACTCATCACATACAATTATTACAACACACACAAACACTAACGTAACCATTTGAATGACACCTCCAGAAAGAGAGATATATCATTAAGAATCATCCAAAATACATTGCAAAGGCATCAATGAAGGTGATCCCTTTTGAAGGCTTGGTGATTTCGAAAACGATCCATGGAAAAGGACTCATCCACAAATGTCTTTGGAAGATTTTGAAAGAACTGCAGGCAACACATCCTTTCTAGCAAAACAAGGTATTTGCTAGGTAGGCATAGGGCATGAAAATACAAGACATCCAACTGTTGGGAATCAGTGTTCACATTGACATTCATACAAAGCTTTGGAATGGCCTTTTGATCATTATGGGAATGCCTATGCATATATGCTAGATACCAAGCAAAATGAGCTGTCAATCTCAGTGAAGGATCTAGAGATTGTGAATATTGGTGAGCAAAATGAAAGTAATTCAGGTATGCTTAATTGGCAGTTGTCCAATCCCCTGGAATTAATGGCCAGTTTATCTGTGGTCTCGTAAGAGAATCAGTCGAGCTCCATTCTCTTCTTTTGGGAATCTGCTGATCAAATCCTTCGTACTCACTAACCAACTGAGGGGGTTGAGAAATAGAAGTGGCAGGAGATGGAAGTGGAATAAGTAAAATAGGATGAAGAGATGGGTAGGCAAAATCATAAAAGGAGGAATAAGCTAAAGAAGGAGTGGCTGAAAATTTAAGTGAATCAGTTAGAAAAGGTGTCAATTGATAAACAGTAAAAGTAGAAGGTATATGGATAGATGGAGAAGGGCATGGTGGAGAAGGGGAAAATACTCGATCTTCGATGAAAGAACAATAGGTAGATATAGGAATTTGAGAAAAACCTTGAGGTTGAAAAAGAAGAGGTAAGATAGCTGCTGAATTGGTTTTATAAAGGGAAAGATAAGTATCATAGCGATGGGCCATTTGTTGGTAGTATAATAGGCTAGGAACATAGAGACCTAAGATAGACCTTCTCTGATAGGCATAAAAAAAGGTTAAATCAAATGGATGGTTTTTGGAAAGATAAGCTAGGAGATCCATCCTCAGTTGGTTAGTGCTCTGCACATAAGTAGAAGTTGTATTCTGACGTTGATTCAGGACCACATAATCAATCATTGAGTGCCATGAATTGTCAGGGCAAGTAGCCACTTTTGAAGAATAACACTAGAATATGTCATCTATCCTCAACTCCAAATAGTTGACATATAAAACAGCTTGTAAAACCACATCCCCCACATACCAGGCCAAATCTACATCATCTAAAATCAACAGATCACCTCGTAGATACATATAAGACAACAACATGGTATTCGTCATCACAGAATCTTCAAAAACCATACAGACCACTTCTGTCAGCAAATTAGGAGACCAAGCCCCACTCCAACCATCTGGAAGGTCCATCGTTGAAAGCTTCATATAGAAGGCCAACTTCTGCAAACTGATAGTGGACAAAGAAAGAATGGTCTGAAGGAACATACTCTTGAAAGTGCTCAAATGTAGACCATAACAAATCCATTCTGGACTGCAATCTTTCCACTTTATCTTGAAACAATGGACACAATGTGGCTTGTCTTTGGAGAACTGCCAAGTCCTGCTTAGAGATAGAAGAAATAATAGGAACATTGGGGCTTGGAGAAACGGACCATGACTACGCCAGTTGGTCCTGCAACTGCTTAATCTAGGAAGCTTGTGATTCCAATATTTTATGAGCAGTTTGTAAGGTTGACAGTTTTACATCTAAAAGAGTCTAAAACTCTTGAGCTTCTTTGGACATCCTCTCTTTCTCCTTTGAGACTTTAGTGACCTCTGACTGAGCTTCTGTTTACTGAATTTTCAAAGAAGATATTTCTTCTCTCTGGGTCTCAATCATTTGGGTTTGCTGCTCCATCTGCTTAAACAGATTTGCAAGTGTGTCTTTAGCAAAGGCTAAATCTGAGGTTGCCTTATGCAACTGGTCTTTGGACTGCATCAATTCTTCATAGAAAGAAGCATACAATTGTTGAACACAAGCTGTCACTGAAAGTTCAATCGAAATTTCGATGTCATTACAAAGGAATGGAATAGTATCTCCTGATACTAAACTGTTCAGTGAAGGGACTGATATTTCCAAAGAACCCTCTCTATGTGCCCTCAATAAATTGTTACATGTGAGGTAGGCAGGGAGGTCACTGCCAGATGTAGTAGGGACTGTGACTGAAGGAAGGACTGAGGGAGTTTTATATGCCACATGCTTCAAGCGCTTCTGCTGAATGACCAATGGAGGAGGGGAATCAAGATCCTTTATGTCAATAGTTTCTGACTCTTCTGCAGGTGGAGGGGGAGGAACTGGATCAGATGGAGGAGGTGGTAGCACACCCTTCTTAAGACCTGAGTATGTCAAGAAAGCATATAAGTAGGAACCATAGGTGACATTTGTGACATTTTCTTTGGTTACTTTGACAAAATATTGGTCCATCTTTGTAAGCATGTAAGTACTCCAATCAATAGCCACCCCTTTTAACACCATCCTAGAAGCTGTGAAGAGCTCTTTGGACAAATAATGAGATGGTGTTTTGGCAGGCATAAACCTATCTCGGAGGAACTGGTAGACTAACTTCCAAAGAGGATTAGTGATCATGAAAAAATATACTCCTCAAGTGTTTGTCACTTTCTTGACATCCAGAATCTCTTTGGTCTACTTCTGTAACAGCTTGTAAATCTTATCATTGGAGAATAATTGTCTAGCTGTAACAAAGGGCTCTCCTTTGTAGGGAAGAGACAAAGCCTTCCCTAACCCTCGGGGTGTCAATACCATGGAAGCACCATGAACCAGGCTCGACTTCTTACTGTATGATGCAAGGAACTCATCACATAGGGATGGATCATTTGGAATCAATGGGAATGAAGCAGCCACGAAAGTCTCAAGTCCTGATTTCTCTATAGACTCAAAAGCCAATAGGGAAGAATAATCCCCACTAATCAACAAGACATATTGGATAGGATGAGGAGCATGAGGCGCCATTCAGATGGAAAACACACATACCACAACATAGACAATCACAAAGAATGCCTGAAAAACAACCAAAGAGCTATAAAAAAGAAATCAATCAAAAGAAGGACACACACACATATACGTAACTAACCAATTTACCACCCCAAACAACCCACATCCTAGAAAAAATTCAGCATGACCTCTATACATATGCGACCGAAAACCTCATGCGATGCAACAAGCAAGCATCCAAAACCCTATATCAGGCAAGAAAGAAAGAAAAACTACAAACCGTACTCGTAATCGTAGCACATAAGCAAACTGTAATACCATAAAAATCTATAGTAGGACCTAACCACCATAACTTTGACCAACAAGTTCAACTTAGAGGACTTCATACGCCCATCCCACGAAGCGTATTTAATAAAAAAAAGGGAAAAAAGTACAGTGAGAAAAAATGGTTTTAATGAAGGGTTCATTTTAAGAAATTATTAATAATGGGTGATATTTTATTAGGTTATAAACCTTAATAAGAAATTATTAATAATGGGTGACATTTTATTAGGTTATAAACCTTAATAAGAAAACAACGGTTTTTTCGTAAAATTTTAATTACAAATTATTAGGGTGAAACGGTGGTTTAGCGAAACCCGAACTATGATTCTCAGACTGGGGTCTCTAAATGCAAATTCATTAATTAAAAATTAATGGTGATGTGGAGCACTTTTTTGCCAGCGCGTGCTTTTTTGTGACAGTTGGTTCATTTTTATTAAAAATTAAGATGCCTCTTAAGTGCACATAGAGCGTGCAAAGTGAACGGCTGGTTGATTTTAAATTATTAGAAACTGTGTGTTTAGCGCAAATGCGCGTGGAAAAGTGGGTGAATAAAGTTGATTGTAGCAATTAATTGTGGTTAAGAGATAATGAAAATGAATAAAGCTCATAAATAAATAAATACATGGTAGGAGTGTGTATGCAATAAACTGAAGGCGCAAGTCTCCCAAATGCAAGGAATCCAGTAAAAAAAAAACAAACACCACTGACTGGAAAAAATAAAGCACCTTAGTGTTTTTGTTTTATTTAGATTTTATTTTTATTTTTATTTTTTTTATTTGTGGATTTTTTTCTTTTCATCTTTGAATTTTAGGTGTGTTTGTATTGTGTATATTATTTATTTTTGGTTTATTTATTTTGCTATTTTTTATTTTCTATTTTTTTAAAATAATTAAAATGGGATATAGGACCATGAATGTATTGTGATGTGTAAGAGTGGGATTTCAACAATCTAGCAAGTGTCAATAATGTGTTGTAATTTATCCATGATTTTCTAGCTGATTTTTGGAATTTAAAATGAATTTTCATGAGGTGAATTATTAAATTTTAGGATTTTGACTTCAAATAATATTTTGGCCATTTATGAAAACATTTTCAATTGAAAAATCATTGGCAAAAGGGACGAGGATTTGTGGAAATTTTTTAAAATTTTCTAGATTTATTTCTAAATTTTTATCAATTTTTAATGAAATTTACTCATTTTGCATGTATTTTTGAAGGAATTTTTAAATTTTGATTTTTTTGTAATTTATTTTCTTGAATTTTCACTTAAAAAATATTTCAAATGATTTCAGTAATGTTGGAAAATTTTTAGAATTTTTTTTGTAATTTTTTTCAATTTTAATGAAATTTTGATTTTTAAAGGTGTTTTATGTTTATTTTTATGTATTTTACGGGTTGGAAAATAAAAGGCGACACCTGATTTGCGTGTGAACAACTGACTACAACACTTCACCGCACGGACGAATCGAAAGCGTGTCCTCGCGTGTGAATGCTCGCTAGCACACCCGTACACCGAGAACGACCACACAACGGGAGAACAATGGAGGCGAACGGGCAGAAACAGGGGTAGGGGTGGAGAGAGGGGGAAGGGTGCTGCAGGAGGAGGAGCTAGGAGGAGGAGGAGGACCAGGCGGAGGAGGCGGTTGGTGGAGGCGAGGCGCTGGCGGAGAGAAGGAGGGAAGGGAGGCTGGGGAGGAGGTGCAGGTAGCGGTGGGGGAAGAGGAGAGGAGGCGGGCAGGAGGAGAAGGGCAAGTGGTGGTAGGGAAGTGGTGAGGGAAGGAGGCGGGCGAGAGGAGAAGGAAGGGAGGGGCGGCTGAAGAGGAGAGGGAAGGGAGGTACTAAGGACGAAGGAGCAGGAGACAAGGGAGGACGAGAAGGAGAGGGAAAGGAGGGTGGAGTTGGAGACGAAGGAGGGCGAGAAGGAGAGGGAAAGGAGGGTGGAGTTGGAGACGAAGGAGGGCGAGAAGAAGAGGGAATGGTCGTAGGGGCGGACGAGGAGGACGACACGACGAATGAATCAGGTAACCGTGTTTTTTTTTCTATTTTATTTTCATGTGTGTGTGTGTGTTTTCTTTTTTTTTCTTTTTTAAAAATTTTGAATGTTTAAATTTAGTTTTTTTTTTCCGTGTCGTTTAATGTTTTATGGTGTGGTATTTTGTTATTTTTTTTCTCTTTCCCCTTTTTTTTCTTGTTTAGTGTGTTTGTTTCTTTTGTTTTTCTTTTTTTCGTGGGTTTGTTTGTTAGTTGTTTTTTTAAAATATCATTTTTTTATTTTGTGTATTTGGTTTGTTGTGTGTTTGTTTTTTGTATTTTTTTTTGTTTTAAATAAAAATAAATTGAATATGGGTGTGCAAAAGGAACGCACCCTCGTCCTGCACGCATGCACAGGGCAGGGGTAAAAAAATTTGCAATGACGGGATCAAACGGGGTAGGGACGGCAATGTGCAAACCACAGATGCCATGGGGGTGTTCCAAGGTGCGTAAAACCAGAAACAGACGCGTTCACGCGCGATACAAGAAACGCGACCACACGGCAAAAAGGAAGAAAAATTAATAAAACCCAAACCATACGTCAGATCGAAAATCCGTGAAAAGTAAAAATGTGCTGGGAGATGAGAGGAAGATGATGGAAAAATGCAACACCAGGTCCGGGACAAAATCAGGGTGTTCACATGGGAAAAACACAAAAAACAGACCTGAAAACACTTATGTGTATTAATATCGAAAAATTCGTGCATTGGAACGAAGTGTGGAAAGAATGAAAATTATGAAAACAATGTGTCAATAACCCTATCATGACAAAACGCAGTTCCGATTGAGATAGGATGCGTTCACATGGGAAAAATCCAAAAAAGGGACCCGAAAATGGACTTAAAAATTAATATGGGAAGAACTGTGCATTGGAATAGAGAACAATAAAAAGGAAAAATGTCCGAAAGAAAGGGATTCACAGGGCTGGTGGATCCAAACTCAGTTTGGGGGAATTAGGAGAGGTTCATATGGAAAAAACACAAAAAATACATCCGAAAACACTTAGAAAAATTAATAACTAAAAATCCGACAGTTGAAAGAGGAGGGAAGAAAATGAAAAAATGGAGGAAAGGTTAGCAGGACACGACTATCAAATTAAATTGGAATTCTGATGCAAATAGGACATGTTCACATGGAAAAATATAAAAAATAGGCACGAAAAAGGCTCGAAAACTCGTAAAAATTAATAACGGATGAACTGTGCATCGGAATGATAGGGAGTAAAAGGAAGAATGTCAGGATAAATGGGTAGGGCAGGGCTGGCACATCAGATCAAGGTTTCGAAGCAATAAAGGCGTGTTCACATGGAATATCTTTCAATTTACGGAAATTGCTTCAAACATTAATAACTTGGAATCGTCTGTTGAAACAGGAGTTGGTAAAAAAGAAAAATGGGCAGTTCAAAGGGACGAACATAGTGTAAGGTTGGATGTGAGTCTCAGTGAACGTAGGGTGCATTCACATTGAAAAACCACAAAACAAAGAATAAAGGCAAACAGTCAAGGAACAGCTCCGGGGACAGGGTGAAATAGAACGGAGGAGTGGGGAAGGGACCCCATCAGAGTAAAATGAAGTCATGGCATAGATGCATGATTATAATAGGGTATATGCATGGAGGTATGCAACATAGACATGCAGGGACGCGTCCCCACACTTAAAACCTTAGTAGGAATGGTAAACCGAACAACAAGGACCTAGTACCACACATCAAACCAACCACGAACGTCCCCACACGTAAGACATGACTGTCACTGAGAAACAGAAGGTGTAGGGTTAGAAGAACTTGGCCCAGATTGCCGAGGAGGAAGGTTGACTATCAAGATTGCGTCTTGTATCGTTGTCGGCTCTAGGAGGTACCCAGGTGTCTTCACAGCAGACGTTCTTCGTCCTTCGTGGCAGGGACCACGCGGCACCACCCAAGGAGGTAGCTGGTTGAAGGGATCGTAGGAAATTCGTCTATGACGAGGGATATTTTACTCAACTCACGATCACTCAAATGGAATGAAAGAGCAATCACTTACCCCATTACTAACATCACTCGATGAAATAATGATGAAACCCCAGAGCTCATATCCAATTTAGGAATCGACAAGGGGATGGTGCAGAGAGAGTATGCTAGGGTGCACAATTGATGGTGCATTAGTGCGTCCAACCCCGTCTGGCACAGGTGTAAGGAGGAAGGCTAGGGAGCCTTGTAGTGCAGTGTACAGAACAAAATGATGTGTCCTGTGCTGATGGCATGCCGATTTCATCCCCTGCAATACATCTCCACAATACTTCATCTTTGCCTCTCTTGTACAGTGCACTGCCTAGCAAAGTGTAGAGGGCCGATTCTAATAGAAGCTTCTTCTTCTCACAGCTTGAGATACCAGGAGGATACTATTAAGTTGACATGAGATTGGCTATGTCTGCATACCAGGGAGTAACTATTTCAACTAGAAATAAAGAAGCATCAGGAAGGTCAGGATCATCCTGTTCCTCTTCTTCTGTTTGAGGGATCCGTGATAGATGATCGGCTAGGACATGGGAACGGCCAGGCTTAGTGACTACTTTGAAATCGAACTCCTGGAATAGGAGCAACCATCTCCTCAGTCGTCCTTTAACATCTGCTTTGTTCATTAGGAAGGACAGGGCTTCATGATCCGCATAGAACTTGAAATGTGTTGACAATAGATAGTGTTGAAACTTCTCCAGTGCAAACACCATTGCTAAGCATTCAAGCTTTGTCACTGTGTAGTTCCGTTCCCTATCAATGACCTTTTGGCTTGCATAATATATTGGTTGATCTAATTTAGAAGGGCCCTTTTAACATAGGACAACACCTAGCCCTTCAACTGATGCATCTGTGTGCACATGGAACTCCTTCGTCCAGTCAGGAGACTGCAAGATAGGTGCTTGGATAAGGCAATGTTTTAGGGTATTAAAGGCTTCTTCACAATCATCAATCCAAATAAAATCCTCATCTTTCCTTAGCAGCTTGTGCAGAGGGGCTGCCTTGGTTGCAAAATGTGCAATAAATCTTATGTAGTAGCCCACATGGCCAAGAAATCCTCTCAATTGCTTGAGATTTATTGGTGCTGTCAAGGCGGCAATCTTTTCAATCTTCTCCAAGTCTGTTGCAATTCCTTGTGTAGAGACAATATTACCCAGAAGAATTCCTGATGAGACGCCAAAGACACATTCGTCGCGGTTGAGAGAAATCCCATACTCTCGGCATCTGTCAAAACATTGCTCTAGGTGTCCCCAGTGCTCACGGATCAAACTATAGACACAGAAGTCATCAAGATACACCTCAATGAAATCATGCAAATGATTCTGGAAGGCAGCCATCATTACTCATTGGAAGGTGGCAAGAGCATTACAGAGCCCAAATGGCATCACTTTGTAGGCATAGGTCCCCCATTCTGTGGTGAAGGTTGTTGTGAATTGGTCCTCTTCTACGATTTGGACTTGGTTATATCCACTGAATCCATCCAAGAGAGGGAATAGAGCTCATGGCCTGCCACTGTATCCAACAGTTGGTCTATAAAAGGGATAGGAAAATGATCATTCTTTGTCTTCGAACTGAGCTTTCGAAAGTCGACACATATTCGAAGTTTCCCATTCTTCTTGGGTACTACCATGATGGGCGAAACCCATTCACTGTTAGCCCCACGAGATAAATGAACTCTTCTTCAAGAAGTTTCAATAATTCAGCCTTCACCAGAGTAGAATAATTAGGATTCATATGCCTTTGTCTTTGCCTTACAGGTTTGGCATCAGGCTCTAGGTCAATGTGATGTTGGCATAACGTGGGATCAATTCCCTTTAGGTCTTTGTACGACCAAGCAAACACGTCTAAGTTCTCCTTTAGTAAGTCTCGCAAGACCACTATTCTTCTTCTGGAAGATTGAGACCCACTTTCAGGTGACGTTCACTACCGTCAGTATCCAAGTACGTTACTTATCTTTCACCTTCCACTTCACGGATAAATGTCTCATGGATTGCTTCTAGATAGAGGGATGACTCTTTCAAGAGAGTAGTATCCTCGTCTGATGTTCCGCTAGAACCAGTGTCCTCCTTCTGAACAGATGACTCATTTGTCTTTTGAGGTTGTTGGGAAGGGTATCAGAGCTTTGTTTGCTTCTGTGTGAGTGGTGATTTCTTCTAGACTTAGGTATTCATCTTCAGAAGATGCATCTAGGAATGTCACATAACACAGACCTTCTAGAATCCGTGGCTTTGATAGCTCTAGCTTCTGTTGGCAGGGGGCATCATCATCATCTTTTCTTTGGACTAAATGGTTAGGGCGACAGGAGCCACTAGCAAACTTAATTTTTATGATTTTAATCCATTGCTTATACAAATTCTGCTTACTTTGTAGTCCATTAGCCAGTCCAAATGGAACCATGGTCATTCTGTATAGCACCCTGAGATCTTCAGCCTCTGAGGTCTCTGTAGGGACATCAACAAGATCATCCACTATCAGAGGAAATTTTTCATATGCACTTTCATAACCTGCTTCATTTTCTTCCTCATCATTTTCATCCTCTTCCTTTGGAGGCTCAGTCTCTACTTCTGTAGAGGCTCTATAAGAGAAGAACAGATCTTCTGCCTCTGCATCTGTATCTGCTTCTGCTTCTGTCATAGCTTCTGACTCTACTTCTGCCTCTGGCTCTAGCTCTGTGTCTGTTATTGTCTCTATGACTGTCTTTGTATCCGCTCTGTCTCTGTTCTACCTCTGCTCTGTCTCTATATCTGTTACTACTCTGTATCTGTTCTGCCTCTGGTCTATCTCTGCGGACTGTCATGTAATAGGGAGAACAGTACATCCATGCTTTTATTTCATTGTCAGAGGTGATTTCAGAAGTTAATTCTAGTTGAGGCAGGAGGTATTCTTCCATGGACAAGGAATTTGCTTCTCTTGGTAGTTGGCTTATAATGCCCACTGTTAGGGACTTTGCCTTTGTTTTCTTAGGAAAGATATGCTTAACAACCTCTTCATCTCCTGATCTACCATCTGTTACCTCGTTGGAGGAGTCAGTTATGACTTTGATGGATGTGGATCATTGCCTTTTTGCGATCCATACAACTTTAACACCACTTTGTTGGGTCCTTTGCCTAGGGTTAGGGTTTTTGAACCAGTTCGTCCTGGTTCTTGCTTCAAAAAGCCAAGGTCTTTCCAACAGTAGAGGGTATGAGGTCCCATAAGAATTTGGTTTGACCACCAGGTATGTTAGCCAATAGTCTCTTCCTGCAAGGGTTGTTTTTACGTATGGGAGGATGCCCAACGGTTTGATTCTGCTTTGGTCTACCAATCTGATAAGCCACTGTGTAGGTTGAATTCCTTGCAACCCTAAGTCCTTCATTGTCACATCCGTCATTATGTTTACTGATGAGCCTCTCTCAATCAATGCATCTGAAATAAAGCATCCTTCTATCCATACACTAATCTCTGGGGTTCCAGGATCTAGGAAGGCATTAGCCACATCTACTTCCTTTATAGGCTCCGGGGCATTGATCTTGGTCGCTGTTGAAGGAGCGATCCTTAGTCCACGTCTTTTTGTCAAGATGCTTTTGGATTTCTTTTGGCAGCTGGGAGACAACATCAGTAACTATTGGAATGTTAAGTTTGGTTTAAAAGTATCTAGGTCTTTTACCAAGTCATAATCTTTGATAGGATCCACAGGCTTCTCCAGCTGGCTGGGGAATGGGGCTATATCCATTTTCATCTTTCCTTTTTCTTCTAACAAAGGTAGCATTGGCACTTTCTCTGTTTCTGGAGGTGCTTCTACATCGTCTATGTCTTGGGCCTCTGGTCTTGTTTCTGGGACTGCTCTGTGACTCTCTGTAGCACTACAGTGCTTTGTATTGCACTGTTCTGTTCTGTACTACTCTGTCCCTCTGTTGGTAGGTTGAACTTCACAGTCTTGGCATGAGAGTTATTTTCATTCTGAATGATTGTTTCCTTCTTCTTGGTGCGTGTGATAGCGGCAACTTCCAACTCTATCAAATTGGAGGCAGACTCTTGTACCTTTTGTTGGCTATTAGTGCCATTGGCCTTTACAGGGGCTGGAATTGGATAATCCTTTGCAGTGTGGCCTTCAACTTTGCATCGGCTGCATAAGGGCTTGTAATCCATAGATCATCTAGGGTTTGGACAATTTGGGGAGATATCTCCCTTTTCTCCACACCTATAACATTTCACCTCTGATATCCCGCCAGACTGTCGGCCTCTGTAACTTTGAGAGGGAAATCTCCTTGGACCAAACTTAGGACCAAATTCCCTAGGCTTTGGTCCAATATCCTGTGTTGTCATTTTGGATTCCAGTAAGTTAAATCTTGCATTTTCATCCTTCTCTCTTCGTTCATGCATCTCTTTCAGAGAGCAAATATCCTCTGTATGGTTCTTCCGCAAATAGTAGGAACAGAAGGCCCTAAGAATGGTTGGTTTTCGGGTACATTTAGTGGCTAAATGTCCCACTTGATGACACTTTTCACACCATGTATTAGAGCGCATCACATCTCTTCCAGCTCCCGCAGGAGTGGATATATTGGCGGTATTTACCTTCAGCATCTGTAGCTGCTCTGTAATTACATCCAGAAGCTCTTTCTTAATACTTACAAGTGAGTTGGATAAGTAGTTCTTCAAAATTTCACCTCCTAAAGTACTTGTAGGAGGGTTTTGGGAAGCTTCTGTAATTATTGCATACACTGGTTGGGTTGATCCAGAGGGTCCTCTGTTCTGGCTTTGGTTCAGAGCTCCTGTTGAGACTTGGGGTTGTTGATTCCACTTGGTAGGGTTCCACTATTGTTGAGTTTCCATTGGAGGAATTGTTTGAGGCCACTATTGTTGTGGTTGAACCATCATTTGAGGCATTGTCATCTGCAGTGACCACAGTGGGTTAGGTGCATTATACTGTGGCACTGTTTGCATCTGGGGATAGGGGTAGGGAACTATCCATGGGACTGCATTTTGTGGGTATACCATTCCTAGCATGGAAGGAGGTAAGACTCCTCTTCCTGGAGTCATTGACAGCCTTGCTTCAACTTCGTTATACAATCTTGCATCTTCCACCGCAGCTTGCAGATTGAAATGTCTTCTCAATTCTACGAACTTGCGAACTTCTGGTTGTAGGCCTGTAATGAATACTCCTTTCTGGATACCTTCGTCCAAATGATGGTTAGTCCATCTCTTTAGGATGGATTCCATTCGCGAGACATAAGCTTCTACTCTTTGTCGAGAGGACTGACTTAGGTTCATGAACTCCTCTCGCATCTGCTCTTCAAAACCTTCATGCCTGAATTTAGTGAGGAAGGCCAACTTCAGATCGTCCCATGTGCCAAAAGTTCTGTTGTTTGTCTCTCATACCACTCAAACGCCGCGCCCTTGAAAGTGGTGGAGAATATTTCTAACCAATGCTCAGGGGTTCAGGCATTGTTAGCCACACATGCTACCATAAATTTTGCTACATGAAGATCAGGGTCTTCATTGTACTCTCCCTTAAAAACTAGCAATGGGACTACATTTGCTGGCCTGTTATCAATATTTCCAGGACGAATCTGATTAGGAAGGGGACCTTGAGTTACCATGGGGACTTCTGTAAAGAGTGCTTTTAGGGCGTTAAAGGAGGCTTTTGTTGCAAGCTTGTTCTCAGCTTTGATTTTTGCCTTCTCTCTTCTCACGTATCTCTAGACTCGTTCTAACGCTCGCCTCTTGATTGTGTCATTCATTAGGGGGTTGGCTCCAACCAGTTGGTTTGTACTCAACAGGATAGAATCAGAGAGGGCTTCAGTCTCTGAGGGACTCTCTGGCCAACATCTCTTCCACTTCCCTCTTTTCAACATCTCTAGATTCGTCTTTCAAACCACTAGAGAGGGGGAGATATTCCATTATGAAAGTATCAAAACTCATTCTTCTTAGGATCGTTGTTGTGCCATTATAATAATGCCAGCTTCTGAGGGTTTCAACAGTGTATATTGTGAAAAACACTCTGTCTACCAACTTCCAGTGGGTTGCTAATTGGACAAACAGAAGATTGTCAGTGCACCAAGCATCCCACGTATCTTGCTGTTGAGCATCCACGAACAAATTCCAACTCTTTTCCTTCTTGTTTTCGTGAACCTCCACTGACCACAACTCCTGAAGCTTCTTCACAATCTCCCACTTGATGATGTCTGGAAACTTCTCAATGAATGCCAAATCTTCCATGGATGGTCATTCTCTCTGTTTCTGCTCTTCAGTTTGTTCCCAAACAGTTTGCCACCAAGATGCAAGTTTCTGCTGCTTCAAGAGGAAGAGGAAACAATCCACCACATAGAGCATGCATCATGATGGTAATATGTTTCTGCCATTGTGGGATGAACTTCTTATGGAAAGTGGCTTTGATAGTGAGAATCTCCAACTCTTTAGTGGAAGAAGGAACTTTGCAAGCATCCATTGAATTTTTCTCTTCTTGGCAATGCCATTTCCTTCATTTTCAGCCTCTTTTGATGCTTGTTGATGGCAAGATTCCCCAGCTGCGCACCAAAAACATGGAGCCCCAAGAGGAACACCAAGGAAAAGTGGATTCTACTGCAAGAAAATCTATCTTGTAACATCAACAAGCTTTTATTTCATTCTTTTGATGACCAAAACAAAGAAAACAACAAATCTTCATGCCGCATTATAGTATATATCTCCCACGGATTTGATAGAATCAACCATAATCTTCAACATCTTCATAGAATACTTCAATAGAACAAGGAACATAGAAGAATACACCATCTTTGAATGGAAATCAATCACATAATATTCATCTTCAATGTCTTCATAGTTCTCTTTGTTAGAAATGCGGGATCTAGAGCATGACATAACCGGAAGCTATGGAGGATGGAAGGAGAAGTGTAGACTCATGATGGAATGGACATTGTTTGTTACACAAGTGAATTAGATTCCAAGATTCAGACTTGGACTCATAAACACAATCTTGTGTATGTGGACAATGACATTGACACTTTACTGAAATGAAAAGAGTACTATCATTGCATTAAGAAAGGAAGCAAGTACAATGCTTTATAGGAAAGTAGGAAACTGCAGTAGGCACCATTGTGCATATGGGATAAGTTAGCCTGCATGTCCTTGACCCTGAGACTCCATACAAATAGGCTGTTTGAGTGTGATTGCTGATTCTCAACACCCTCCTCAATCACAACTAGGAAAGGCACAAAGTGTGTAGAGGCTGTAATGAGAACCACCTGCAAAGTGTGGGTATACCACAGACATGGCAAAACACCAGAGGCTGTCGCAGAAAAAGCTAAGTGTGGGTACCATAAACATGGTGAACATCTAGAGGCTGTAACAGGGGCCTCACAAAGTGTACAGGGACTGTAACGCCAAGTTACATAAGGAGTTTACATAGCTTATGGCAGGAAGCATTAGGGCAAGGAAAAATACAAGGCTATTAAAACAGTCTATCAGAATTATGAGAGTACAAGGACTGATGAGTCTTGTCCTTCCGATCCTGGTGATCTTCATCTTCTTCTTCCTTTGCTTCATTTTCTTCTTCTTCTTTGACTGCGACTAGATAGGCCTTTTGGGATCTCTTTCTTGCGTGGCAGAACTTCTCGGTGTGTCCGGTCCTTTTGCAAAAGTCACAAAAGAGCTGATCTTTCTTGCCTTTGTACCTGTTGCCAACATATAATGCATGCTCATCTCTAGAGGTACTTGGTTCTTCTTTAGTTTTTAGCTTCTTTTCTTCTTCTAACAGTGATGCCTGGATATCAACAAGTTCAGGATTTGGCATGTTGATTAAAGTTGTTGATACGTTATTATATTCAGGAGGCAAGCTCTTAAGTAGAACACCGATGCAAACATCTTCATCCATTTTAATGTTGATTCCTGCAAGTTGGGTTAGGAGTCCTTCCATGTAATTAAGATGTGTGGCAAGTGATGTGCTGGACTTCATTTCAAGCCTGAAGAATTCAATTAGGAGACCATACTTTGATGATTTAGATTGTGCACCGAACAGGGTGTCAAGTCTTTTCCATGTATCCTGTGAGGTCTCACAGTTATCCACGTGATGGATATAACTGTTATCTAGCTCCAATTTGATAATGGCCTGGGCTCTGTCATCATTCTTTTGCCAAGTAGTTGCAAGGTCCGCATCCCGCGGTTTCTTCTCTTTGCCATTTGTGATGGCCCAGAGACCCTTCTTCATCAGGATGAGCTTGATGCGGGTTTGCCAAGTGTGGAATCCGACTCCTTTGAATTGAGCATTTGGCGAGTCTTTGCCCATGTTAGATTTACGGGAACAGTAGCAAATCAACTTCCGACTTTATTAGATTTGAGCAACAGAAGAATTGATTGAGAGACACAAGTGCTAAAAAGCACTAACTGAGTGTCAATGAATACCAAATCTGCAAAAGTCTTTTACTCCAACTCCAAGTGATCTTCCCCTTCTTGATTTGATGCTGATGTCTTCAGATCTGAGCGACAATACTTTAACGAACTTCAGAGAGTATTGCTCAGTGATTAAAATCACTGTTGATAACTTCAGTGAGAGAAACAGTGAAAAATGTCAAGATTTTGAAGCTTTTGGCTATGGTGGAATTAGGGTTTCTGAGACAGGGGCCTGGTTTTTTGCTTATTGCAAGAGCTACAGTGTTGAGATATCGAGCTCCACTCGTGATACGCCAGGGTGACCGTTGCGTATTTATGTCACTGACGTGTTAGTTGCAGACGTGGTTGGTACACCGCCCATGAATAATAGCTACATGATAGCTATCCTTATCTACTCTAGTTCGTGGCTCAGTTAGTATGCCACCTTAGTTAGTTGAGTTTGGTTTGAGACCCATATAGAGGGTTCTTCTATTTCTTTGTACTTGAGTTCTTTTGGCTTACACAACTAAGAAGAGGAAAACTGTTTTCAGTCTCCACCCTTGTGTGTCTTCCCCCATTGTGCAAGCAAGAAAGCTTCAAGCGAGACTCCTTCCTTCTCTCCCACAATCCTGACATGGTATCAGAGCCTTGTTCGTGGTAAGGAGCTCAAGAAAGCAAGCCAAGCTCGCGGTGTTCTGGTAAGAGCAGCAGTGTTGCTTTCATATTCTGTTTTGGGAGCAGATCTCTGCAGGTAGCACAGCCGGAAAGTGCAGGAGTGCATTGTCTCAGGTTGAGACGCCCTTCGCGGTGAAGCAAGAGGGCAGTATATGCTGCGGGGTAGGGCTTTAGCTCTTGGCGACCTTGTTTTTTTGATTTGAGGCCATTTCGGGGCCTGTTTTGGAGACGGAAGTTTTCTGCACGCACTCAGAAAAAGGCTCAGTTTTATAATGTGCAGCCACTGTTCTACAGGTCGGTGAAAAGTTTCTGTAAAAATTGCATTGTATGCTTGTGCGCAGAGACATTGGGAGTTACAGAATCATCCTTGTTGCCTGTTGATGCAAAATCGTCACTAGGAAGTGACTGTGTGGTCAAATACCACTTTCTCCAGTTTTGCAGATTTTTCCTTGTGAGGGTGAAGCTGTGGTTTTTGCAGTGACAGAATTTTTTGCAGTCTTCTGTAATGGCATCTGATTCTCTTTCACAGATTGTCACTGAAAAGCTTGACAAGAACAACTTCTAAGCATGGAAGTTTAGAATGACGAATTTCCTTATGGGAAAAGGATATTGGGAATTCGTTGCAGGAAATGAAGAAGAACTAGTTCTTCCTGATGTTCCCAATCAACAGCAAATGCAGGCATTCAAAACATGGCATGAGAGAGCCAGGAAAGTTATGTATTGGCTGTCTATCAGTATTTCAGACTCTATGATTGTGCATATTCAGGATGCAAGTACGCCAAAGGAGGCATGGGATACTTTGTAAAAAATGTATAGCACAAATACGCAAGCCAGGAAAATGCAGCTCAAGTAAGAGTTGCATAATGTGCAAAGAGAAAATATGAGCATCAATGACTACCACATGAAAGTGAAGAAGATTGCAGATGCACTTGCTTCCATCGGGTCGCCAGTGGAAGATGATGATTTAGTTTCTGTGACCTTGAATGGTCTAGGAAAGGATTATGCACAGTTTCGGACATCCATTTCAGTTCTTGAAAGATTTCCTGATTTTGAGGAGCTGATTGCTCTTCTAATTTCTGAGGAGCAAAGAAATGGTGGTGCATCTTCTTCAGGAGGAACTTCAGAAGAAGCTGTCTTCTACTCAAATGCTGGAAGAGGTAGAGGCAGAGGTAGAGGAGGCCAATTTGGAGGCCGTGGCAGAATTCAGAATATGCAGCAAACTCAAGAAAACCAATCCTATGGAGGAGGACGTGGTAACTCTAGAGGAAGGGGGAGCCAAAGAGGTCGTGGTGGATGGCAAAGAGGTCAAAATGCAAACAGTAATGTTGAATGCTACTACTGTGGTAAAATGGGTCATATGGCTAAAGACTGCTATAAAAAGCAGAATGACATCATGAATGGAAAACTGCAACAAGGGAATTATGCATCTTCTAGCAGACAGGGTGATGACAGAAATGAGCATTTATTCATGGTGCAGCACATGAACAATTCTGTGACAAGTGCAGAAGAAAGCAATGATGTATGGTATGTTGACTCAGGTGCATCAAACCACATGACAGGTCATGCAGAATGGATGGAGGATGCAAGGAAAATGGAAAAACCAGGATTTGTGGAGACTGGTGATGATACTGCACATCCTATTGTGCAGATTGGAAAAATTACCTTGTCTATGCAGGATGGGAAAAAGAAATACCTGTCCGATGTATTTCATGTCCCGAATATCACCAAGAATCTGGTTTCTGTCGGTCAAATGGTTGAGCAGGGCTTGCAGGTCAGATTTAATCCTCATGGATGCTTTGTTGAGGATATGAAAAATAAAGGTCGCTTGATAGCAAAAGGAAAGAAGAAGGGCAGAATGTTTACGTTGGATGCAGACATGTCTGAATTGAGTGCAGCAATGTTTGCACATGGGACCGGTGTTGTTGCAGATATTGATATCTGGCATAAACGCATTGGTCATGTTAATGTACAGCGACTTAAATCAATGCAGGCCCAAAATATTGTTGCAGGATTGCCAAAATTCAAGGTTGCAGAAATGCATAAGGTATGTGAAGCCTGTCAGTTTGGAAAACAGGCAAGGAAACCATTTCCTAGACATGTTCAAGAGAGTGAGAAGCCATTGGAATTAATCCACTCTGATGTGTGGACTACTAAAGCTGCATCTCTTGGAGGCTGTCATTATTTTGTCACTTTTATTGATGACTATAGCAGAAAAGTTTGGGTGTATTTTATGAAAAAGAAAAGTGAAGTTTTTGGGCATTTCAAAACCCTTAAAGCTATGGCTGAAAAAGAAACAGGTCTGCAAATAAAATGCCTAAGGTCAGATGGAGGGGGAGAGTACCTCTCAAATGAGTTTGCAAAGTTCTTAGAGGAGCATGGCATAAAGCAGCAATATTCATGCAGTTATACCCCACAACAAAATGGAATTGCAGAAAGGAAAAATAGGCATATTGGAGAGGTATCTCGTGCCATGCTCAATGAAAAAGACTTGCCAGATTTTTATTGGGCTGAAGCAGTTGCTACAGCAGTCTATATAATGAACATGACTCCCACTGCAGCAATACATGGGATGACTCCAGAGGAGAGGTATACTGGTAGGAAACCAGATATTTCTCATTTGAAAATTTTTGGTTGCATTGCCTATGTACATGTGCCAGATGAGTTGAGATCCAAGTTGGATCCAAAAGCTGAGAAGTGCATCTTTATTGGTTACTCTCTGCAGCAAAAAGGGTATAGATGCTATAACCCTTCTACTCGTAAGTTTACAGTGAGCAGAGATGTTGTTTTTGATGAGATGAGTAGCTGGTATAAACCAGTAAATGTGATTGATGATGTAGATGCACAAAATGGTAATGCTGCACAGAATTCACAGCAGCAGTCACAAAATATTAGTGGACCTGGAGCGTCCTCTAGCAGTGGTTCACATTCTTCGCCGTGGACAGGCAGATTGAGATCAGGAGAATCTTCTCAAAGCAATGCAGATAGTGGTATGCAGGTATCACGAAAAGGAAAAGAGAAGGTTGATCAGCCCATGTTTGATGTGAATGCAGGTCACTCTTATGTGGATGGTGAATCCAGTGGCTCAGAACAGAGCATTGATGATGAGTTGGGTATTCCTTCTATTGTTACACCTGGAGTAAGGAAGACTAGGGATGTTTTGAGAGCACTTGGGAGTGAAACTACTTTGCGCAGGTCTACAAGAGCTAGGTATCCTGTGGATAGGCTGAAATATGATGGATTTACAGCCATTCACTATGCATATATGGTCAAAGTGATACAGGAACCAGAACCCACATCTTTTGAGCAAGCCATGGGAAAAGAAAAATGGGAGAAAGCCATGGATGAAGAAATGGATGCCTTGGAAGCAAATGCTACATGGGAGTTAGTACCTTTGCCTAAAGGTAAGAATGCAATTGGCTGTAAGTGGGTTTATAAGGTGAAGCACAATGCAGATGGTTCTGTGAACAGATACAAGGCAAGATTAGTAGTCAAGGGGTATGCACAAACATATAGCATTGACTATGAAGAAACATTCAGTCTGGTTGCAAGGATGGCAACTGTAAGAGCAGTCATTGCTATGGCTGCATCAAAGGGATGGTCTTTACATCAGATGGATGTAAAGAATGCCTTCTTGCATGGTGATTTGCAAGAAGAGGTATATATGGAGCAGTCACCAGGTTATGTGCATGCTGTTCATCTTGAGTTTGTTTGCAGGTTGAAGAAAGCTTTGTATGGCTTGAAGCAAGCACCTAGAGTATGGTCTGACAAGATAGGACAGTATCTTGTCACTATTGGCTTTCAGATTTCCAAGGCAGATTTCTCACTTTATGTGAGAAAAACAGAGAAAGGTATTATGCTACTTGTCATTTATGTTGATGATTTGATTATGACAGGTGACAGTGATGAAGATATCCTTCATGTGAAAATGCTATTGAAGCAGAAGTTTGAGATGAAGGATTTGGGAGAGCTGCATTATTTCTTGGGCATTGAGGTGATTAGATCACCAAGTGGGATACAGCTCTTGCAGAGGCAGTATGAATTGGACATGCTGTCCAAATATGGGATGACAGGTTGTAAGCCTATTTCCGTTCCTTTGGAGCAGAATGTGAAGCTGAGCACAGATGCAGGTGAGCTTCTAGAAGACCCTACTATGTACAGACGCATAGTAGGAAGTTTGATCTATATGACTATTACCAGGCCAGATTTGAGCTATGCTGTTGGATTGGTAAGTCAGTTTATGCAGGCTCCAAGGAAACCACATTTGGATGCGGCTAGACGCATACTCAGGTATGTGAAGTCCAGATTACAGTATGGACTATTTTATGAGACTGGGGTTCAGATACAGTTGCATGGATACACTGATGCTGATTGGGCTGGTAGTATTTCTGATAGACGATCTACCAGTGGATATGTGTTCTCTTTTGGGAGTGCTGCAGTCACTTGGAGCAGCAAGAAATAGCCTACAGTTGCCTTGTCAAGCACAGAGGCTAAGTACAGGGGTGCAGCAATGGCTGCATGTGAGGTAGCTTGGTTGCATAAGCTACTTTATGATATGCATCAGTCTGCAGATGGACCAGTTGTCATTTATTGTGACAACATGAGTAGTATACACTTGGCAAATAACCCAGTTTATCATGCTAGAACAAAGCACATTGAGGTGCATTATCACTATGTGCGAGAGAGGGTTTTACTAGGTCTTATTGATCTAGTTTATGTCAGCACAGAGGATCAGGTAGCTGACATATTCACGAAGGCATTGGGCGCAGAGAAGCTACGCAAGTTTAGAGACCTGCTTGGTGTGCAGGAATTGGGATTGAGCTCGAGGGGGAGTGTTGAGATATCGAGCTCCACTCGTGATACGCCAGGGTGACCGTTGCGTATTTATGTCACTGACGTGTTAGTTGCAGACGCGGTTGGTACACCGCCCATGAATAATAGCTACATGATAGCTATCCTTATCTACTCTAGTTCGTGGCTCAGTTAGTATGCCACCTTAGTTAGTTGAGTTTGGTTTGAGACCCATATAGAGGGTTCTTCTATTTCTTTGTACTTGAGTTCTTTTGGCTTACACAACTAAGAAGAGGAAAACTGTTTTCAGTCTCCACCCTTGTGTGTCTTCCCCCATTGTGCAAGCAAGAAAGCTTCAAGCGAGACTCCTTCCTTCTCTCCCACAATCCTGACATACAGTGCATCATTTTCAAAACTTTTTACATATCTAGGAAGCTTATGTCATGGGCTACCAAAGCCCCATGGAGATTGTGCAGATCGTGGTCAGTATGCAGCGCGCAGGTGCCGCGAACAGAATCGGCGCAGATCTGGATAGCGAGGTCAAATTTCTGCAATGCTAGAGCCAGGGAGCATCAATGTCATTGATTATTGTACCAAGATGAAGCGCCTTGAGCAGAGGAACAACTCTCCAGAAGAAATCGTGGGCTGAAATGGCCTGGTTGAAGAGTTATGGAAGCTCCAAGCAAGGTAGGTCCTGTCTGGCTATGGCAGACACAGAACAGAGATTGGGGATTTTCACAATGCTGAGCTCCAGATGGTCCAATGTCCTGGATTGATGTGATACAGGGAAGCTTTATGAGTTGGGGAATACTTTTCCAGAAGGAAACTCCAAGTGATTTGACCTGTGGAGTGAGATATAAGCAGTTCAATCTGACAGGGTGTTGCTGGCTATGGCTGCCATGGAAGCTTCAGTGAGAGTAGAGTTGAGAAAAGAAGTCATACACTGACACTGAGCTGGATGGAGGTTCAGAAGAATCAAGAGAGGCTGGAGAAGCAATGCCATGCCCAACTAGGCTCTGATACCATGTTAGAAATGCGGGATCTAGAGCATGACATAACCGGAAGCTATGGAGGATGGAAGGAGAAGTGTAGACTCATGATGGAATGGACACTGTTTGTTACACAAGTGAATTAGGTTCCAAGATTGAGACTTGGACTCATAAACACAATCTTGTGTATGTGGACAATGACATTGACACTTTACTGAAATGAAAAGAGTACTATCATTGCATTAAGAAAGGAAGCAAGTACAATGCTTTATAGGAAAGTAGGAAACTGCAGTAGGCACCATTGTGCATATGGGATAAGTTAGCCTGCATGTCCTTGACCCTGAGACTCCATACAAAGAGGCTGTTTGAGTGTGATTGCTGATTCTCAACACTCTCTCTCAATCTCTCATATACAGTTACACTGTTTTGATAGAATTGGCTATCTCTGGCTCTCTCTCTCTCTCACTCTCTCAATAGTACATCATATCCTCACTACAATAGTCTCATAATGACTCTCAATAATACTTTTTAGGTCGTGGATGCACCTCCCAAGAGGTATGTCTAATGTGAAGAGGCACTAGAGCCACAACAGTGTCTCTTCATAGCTCACTACTGTCACTGTCACTCAGTCTTCTCTTCAGTCTCTTCAGTAGCTGCTTCTTCCATTGTTTTAGCTCTTTTGAACTTAGATTCATCCTTTCCAAAAGTTAGAAAAATTTCCAAAACTCACACATACATTCTTTAGAAAAATTACAGAAGATCTACAAAACAGTACAGTACAGGACCAAAGCAGATACAGAACAGTTACAGAGCAGAGACAAAGGCTCTATAGAAGGTTTACAAAGGGTTACAGAAGGTCATCAGAGAACAGTAGATCCTCATAATTCATACTAAAACCATTCCAAACTATCAAAAACTATTCAATAAGCTTTCAAATGATTTCAATCTTCATCAATCATCAATCCATGCTTCATACAGAAGAAAATCAAAACAAAATAGAAGCTATACAGAACCAATCAGAACCTCATAACTCAACCTATCAGAACATAATAGATCTTCATATCTCTACTAAAAATCATCATGGACTTCCAAAACATAACCAATATAATCCAAAACACTTTCAAACACTTCCATTAACAACCGTACATCACTCTAAATCCATAAAAAATCAATCATTCAAACCTCAAAAACAACAAAATTAGTCAAAAATTCAGTCTTTTTCCACTCTCAACAGTCCTCTTGAAGGGGTATAAGGGTAGTGTAAGGGGCTAGTGAGAGAAGGAAAGTGGTGGTGGTGAAGAATCAATGAAGAGGGGTGTGACAGTGAATCAATGAAGTGACTACCTATTTATAGGCATAAGCTATCTAGGGTGGCACACTAGTGTGTGTGTGTTCATTAAAAAAGTGGCAAAAATGTAGACACTAGTTCTTTTTGGGGTTGTTAGTACAAAAACTTAAATGAAGTATGTGAATTGAAGGAGTGGGTTTCTCAATACCCTCTCTTAAGCCCAAAAAGGGATAAAGAAAGAGGAGCTATGAGAGATACAATGAAGAAGAAGAGAATCTTGGAGATCCAATATTTTCACCTAAAAGGTAACCTATAATAAGGAACAGTGGACGGGATAAAATTTAGAACTTCACCTTGGGGGAGAAGCTACTAGCTTCACAACTCCATGGTAGAAGGATTTTGAAGGCCTTTCCACCAAGTCATGACTAAACCTCCGATGGCCCAATCTAGGTGGTCTCTAAAGATCGTGCATATCAATAGGAGAAATGACTACTCAAACAGCCATGCCAAAAGAGTAAAGCTAGGTGAGGAACTTCATGATGAGGAGGTTCCCTCCCTGAGCTTAATACTTCACTTGTCACAAAATTGCTCAAATGCTTTAGAGATATATTCATCTCCATTATTTAACCTTAGGCATTTCAGCTTATATAAGAGCAAGCCAATGCTGAAAGATAATGGCCATGCAAGGAGAAGACCTCTAGACTGAAAAAGATAGCTAAAGGTGGAGCCTGAAGGAGAAGGGTACTGACAGGAAGTAGATGATGGTGATTCCAAGTGGAACATGAGCCAAACACAAGGCTTGATGCTACAATAGGGTGCCTAAAGCAAAAGAGGAAAGGTAAAGGCAGCCTTGAGCCATGAATCACAATGTCCTCCTGAAGGGGTATGAGGGTAGTGGAAGGGGCTAGTGAGAGAAGGAAAGTGGTGGTGGTGATTGAAGAAGAAGGTGAAGAATGAGTGGAGAGGGGGCTGGTAGTGAATGAATGAAGTGACTACCTATTTATAGGCATAAGTTGTCTAGGGTGGCACACTAGTGTGTGGATGCTCATTGAAAAAGTGATGAAAATGTAGACACTAGTTCTTTTTGGGGTTGTTAGTATGAAACCTTAAATGAAGTATGTGAATTGAAGAAGTGGGTTTCTCAACACCCCCTCATAGGCCCAAAAAGGGATAAAGAAAGAGGAGCTATGAGAGATATGATGATGAAGAAGAGGATCTTGGAGATCCAAGATTTTCACCTGAAAGGTAACCTATATAATAAGGAACCGTGGATAGGATAAACTTTAGAACTTGACTCTACCTTGAGGGTGAAGCCACTAGCTTCACAAATCCATGCTAGAAGGATTTCGAAGGTCTCACCACCAAGTCGTGACTAAACCTCCAATGTCCCGATCTAGCTGGTCTCTAAAGATCTTAGATATCAATAGGAGAAATGTCTACTCGTGAATAGCCATGCCAAAAGAGTAAGAGTAGGCAAGGAACTTCATGATGAGGAGGTTCTATCTCTGAGCTTAATACTTCGCTCATCACAAAACTACTCAAATGCTTTGGAGACATATTCATTCCCATTATTTGATGTTAGGCGGTTCAGCTTATACCTAGATTAGTTCTTAATAAGAGCAATCTAATGTTGAAAGATATCCAATACATCGTGTTTTTGATTTATGGGATATGCCTAGACCTTATGCAAATAATCATCAATGAAAGCCACAAAGTACTTTGTGCAACCTAGTTATTGATAGGGTATGGGACTATACACATCAGAATGAAGAAAAGCCAAAGACTCACCCATGCGCATAATTCCAGACTTCTTATGTTGAGAATTGCGTGTCTCCGTGCCATAAAGATAATAATCACATGAATCAAAACATTTGTAGTCAAGGAATGGAAGTTACTACAAATGAGAAAGCATTTTCATTCCTTTATAGGACACATGTCCAATACACTGATACCATGAAGATAAATGTGGTATGTCATTCACAATCAAAACATGGTTAATAGACCCAGATACAAGCAAGGGATAGAGGCTGCCATCCTTGGCACCTCTAGCAAAGACAAGATTCCCACGGGTAATCTTCCACGTAGAATCACTAAAAGATACATGATATCCTGCATCATCCAATAGTCTAGTAGATAGTAGGCTTTTGGTCAAAGAAAGAACATGGCACACATCATGCAAAACAAAAGTGCTACCTGAAGCAAATTGCAGTCTAATATCCAATGCCAAGTCATTTCCTAGTCTCACAAAATCTGTCATGTTGGAATAGCAATGAAACCAATCCTTATGTGGAAAAAATGACTGGCCAAAGACCAAGACACTTTTACCCAGGTCAGCAAGCCAACTCCTAAGAGTTGTTGCACTAAACAGGTGATTGTTGCTACTAACAATGCTAATTTGGTTTAGTCTTCCATTAGTTGTATGGCATTTTGTTTGTAGTAGTCCAACTACAAATATTCTACACTTCAGTAAATTATATTAGACACTAGATTGCTAAACCTAAGATAACTACGGTTTCCCTCCATCTTTCAGGAGCGGCTTCTCATAAATTTCTCCTGCCAACTAGTGGCGGTTTATCCAGGAAGTCTTGATATTTGACTTTAAGAAGTTTGTTTCATGTAACAGATCCCTTGGATCTATTTAAATATCTCCATTTAAGTTCCTTTGTATATTTATCTTCTTCAATTGATTAAAATTATTTCATTTTATTTATTTAATTAACAACAAACATTCAAATCAAAACAATCTAACGTTCTAAAAACCCATAACTTCTATCCCTTGGTAAACGTCTCCCCACTTTGTACCGCAATTTCGTCATTACTTATTAGTATTTAAATACTTAATTCACTTTGCGAATATAACGTCCTTTTCTTCTTTTTCTTCACTAAATACAAATCAGGACTAAACCAGGTACTTTCCGCACTCTAACGAAATCACATACATAGTTTATTTTACATTCCCATATTCCCTGTTAATTTATAAATGAGTCTTAGTGGCCCTTCACTCTTCCTTGCAATCATCAGATGATTTCTTTTTAATATGAAGAAAACATAAATCTTAAATTTGGATGCTGAGGCTTTCCCTCATGCCATCAAACAATTATTTTATTACGTTTCCGATATTTGTAATCTGAATTTAAAGTTATAATTTTCTTATCATCAGCAAACATCATAAAATATTATTACATCTCTCAATTTTTTTAACCCATCTCCATATTATTGAATAGTACATCACGTATCGTTTTACTTACTTAAAATAAAAACACCATGTTTATGAAAAAATGTTTTTTTCGATAGAATATAATTAAACTGATGTTTCTTTTCATCTTAAAGCTTACAAAAATTCATCAGCAATCAAGAATTGTCTTTTCAGCTTTCCATGTAAAGATCCATATTTTTATTGATAGAGAACATTTTTTATTTAAATGAAAACTGCTATTTTGCTTTGAACATAACTAGTTTTGAATTTTTAAATATGTTAAACCATCTCTAAATTTTTTTATAAAAATTCAGTAAATTTTTTGAGTTGTAACCTTTATAGGAAAAAAATGTCACAACTTATAAATTTTCAATCAACCATTTTATAAAAAATTATTTGTGTTATTTTTAAGTCATTTTTAAGCATTTTCGACTATTTTCTATTTCTAATAAATAGAAACAAGTCCACATAAATGCAAACAACCATTCAACATAGAAAAACAAGTTTCAAAACATTTTCTAAAAAATATTAACTAAACATTTACTTATAATATATCATTCATTTTAGATAAATGGTTTAGGCATATACTTGTAAATCCCGCGGGTCGTTGTCGCGTCTTTGAAGACCGTGTCCTCTTTTCGTCCAGTCACGTAAAGTCTAACTTCCAGTCAGTCGTCCTGACCACGAGTTCTTTCTATCGCCCTTGCTCTCCTTCAACTTCTTGCGCGCTATTGATTTTAACGATGGACACTGCCCTTTAGGGGGTTTAAAAGAATTAAACTTCTAATTAAGAGTTTATTGGCCATGGCTTTTTGTATTCTTCATGTCGATGACTTGAGAGAAGATAATGTAATTATGGATCTTGGCTATCTGATCACGGATTTCTGTGCGAAGGCAGGCGATTGGAAGAGGGGAAATCCTGCTCCAGACCTACAATCTCAATCTACCCAAGTGTATTGAGGCTCCGAATTGGCCATTATGAAGAAGGACATGGCGATGGAGGACAAGAACCAAGATTTGCATTTCATCTTGCTGTAGCATAGTTGTTTTCCTTATCCAAGCTCTCCTAGACTTTGATTTTTTCCTCCTCATGCAATCTAACCCACCCAGAGAAGGCGCCCCATCTCCCTCTCTCTTTCTCCACAACTTGGTTGATTCTCTTCTCCTCCTAGTCGGTATGGTGATTGGTTAAGATGTTGGAGGTCAAAGGATTCTTCTCTTCTCCATGTCTCTGTTAAACGATCCCCCTCCCTACTTCCCATTAATAATCATGCACCATGATACCACTATCATGCTCCCCTCCTCTTCCATGGCACCAGAAACTCCAAGATCGTGTCTCTCTCCACCTTGACGGCTAGTTAGATGGCGCCTTCATCCCCCTTTTGGCCTCTTAGAAAGACAAATCGATTGCTTTCTTTGATATCTGGTGAAAACGAATGATTTTTGAGCGAAAAGAAGAGCAGACCACCCCTGCTTCTACTTCTTCTTCTTCTTGCTTTATGGATAATTCATCGGGGCGAGGCCATGATCTGGTACTTGCTCCGGTTCCATCTCCTATCCGAGAATGACAAAGTGCAGTTGCCCATTGATTGCTCGTCCTCCTTCTTGGCAAGTGGCTGGTAATGCGGTGGTTGCCTGGTTGTGATCTTGCTTGATGATTGAGGAACACATGATATGGTCTTCTTTTTCTTTCCTGTCTCTTCGAGCTAGATAGGTTGGGGCTGCCCATCTTGTGGGTGAGAAGCTGGTGCAGAAAGGCGCCATCGCCACAGCTTGCTGCTACTCAATCCTTCGCGCCTCGTCATTTTTAATCTGCCTCTTCATCCTCATCTCCCTTCCCCCTCTCTCCAATTCGCAGACATGCCCAAATCTTTCCCCACAGTTTTTTTTTTCAGCGATAGAGAGATAGACGCCACGAGAATGTAACTGCCCCCTACAATGAGAAAGCCTACATAGGGTAATATAGGCACCTTTGCACCCTTTGAAATGTCAATGTATGAGGTATTACTACTAGTTGATGACCTCAATGACACAGGGACAACCCTTGCTCGTCTAGTCTAGCCAACTTTACCATATGCATGGTAGCCAACTCCTCCTCCATAACAAACTTTTATATTTCCTCGAAGGTTGCTGCAAAAGTCATTGACATGATCATGTCCATTAAAGACCACACGAACATCTCTTGCTTCATGTAAGGTGGACAAGAAGCTGGAGTTCACTTGTGCACAACCAATTGATCCCTCTTGCTTAACTCTAGTTATTGAGCAAAGACTTGCCATATGTGTCTCAACTAGAGGAATGTGAAAGTAAGCCAAGGCAGGAATCTTACCCATAGATGTAAATGCATTGATTTTGTTTTGTTCCTGCAGTTCGATAGATAGCTCTTTAAACAATTTCTTTTGGCTTTCTTGAATCCACCCATAACCATGTATATCCTCTTCACCTTGGAGTAGTCCCCACTATCAAGCATGTAAAGATTTAAGACACTTCTTCTTTCATGCTCTGATCCCAATGGGCCTTGCACTTCTAAGTGGTAGTTACCAAATCCATCTATGTGAGTGACGAGTTTGTTGCTTGAATTCTCCATCCCCTTAGCACCTTGTACATCATGGTGTTTAACTTCTTTTGGATATACTTGTGACAAGGTGTAGTCCATGGTGGTAATGTATTTTTAAAAGAAAAAAAGAAAAAATAAGGATCGTTGAAATATGAAGAGACCACCACATGTGTTGTATAAGAGTGTTAGTTGATGAGGACCACAATACTGGGTAATCAATCATAGATAGATCATGATCATCAAGTCGTTTCCGAGTAGAAATATGCCCTACTCCTAATCACTGCGTATCTTGGATTGATGTTGCAAAATTTCCTTTGGCACCCTTTGGAACCACACAAGGATGAATGCACATATGACATAGTGTGTCCTTATAACCTTTAACGCCTGGCACACACAAGGGACCAATTGTTTACAATTGAGAACCCACTTACACCCTTGATTGAAGTCAAATGCCTTATCGGGGAATTACATTTTGGAATGATGAACATCAAACATGAAAATCTTGCTTTGGCATTAATTCACCGAAAGACTCCTCCATAAGCTTGTCTAAGATTGTGTCTAACAGGCTCCGTGTCTACAGGTAGTAAATCCAGTCTTCTCTTTGCCATTATGCCTCCTTTGGATCACTTCGTCCTTGCAGGAGTCATCCTCTTGAATCTAATATTCAACACCTCCCCAAAGAAATCTCCATAATAATGACCAATGATCTAATGATCACCCCTTGATCATCACTGCAGTATTACTGTAGACAATAATCACAATCATAATGCTATGTATTTTTCATAAAGAATTTCATCGCATAACTAATGAAATCCCCCATCCCTGAGATTAATACTAAGATATCCTATCAACTTGTCAAGACCTTGTGGTTTGTTTAAAATTCCCCCGAAAACTCCTAATTTATAACAAGGTCCTATCTCCTCTAAGTAATACTAATCCCTACAGGAAAATTTTAAACAGTCATAGCTGAGATTCACTAAATAGACCTATCAAATTTTTATCTAAAACTCCACCTCCCTCTCATACAAGAACTTTCTCGTACCAACATCTCCTAGCTAGACTGCAAGGACACAGCCTCCAAAGACAACAACAACGAACACCGCATCTGCATTAAATTCATGTAAAAATTTAGTAATAAGGTATCAATTGTATACAGTTTTGCCAAAAAATTGTTGCAATAAATGGCATGTTTTTAGGTGTTGTCATTTTCCCCCACTTAATTGCGAAGTGTCCTCGCGAGCACAGCTACATCACGAAGATTCAGCATCATGAACACAACTACCACGAGCACTGCTATGCAACTTTGAAAGAAAAATATACTCTCCTCCACTTAATTGCGAAGCGTCCTTGCGAGCACAGCTACAAGATCTGCAAAACCGCACATGGACAACTAGTAGACACTAAAAAGATAGGAAAAATACTTGTTGGTGTCATATTAAAACACAAACCATACAAGCATTTCAAGTAAATTGTATAAAAACTTATGCAAACTAACATTCTCCCTTACTCACTCTCCCCAGTGAAATGCATAACAGAGCTTCATCCATTGCATAGAATATACCAACTAGGAAGCTGTCTAGAGCCGCTAAACAACAATAATCCCTCTAGGCAATAAATTGCCACACTACTATCCTACTAAAAATATTGCTTTAGAAATAGCGTCACTGATAAGATCGTTACTTAACAAAGAACCCAAACAAGGCAAACTAATACTACAACACTAAATAGGACTCCTAGGGTTTAGCTGCTAACCCTCCACATTCTACTAGAACAACCAGGCAATGGTTCATAACTTCTAACTGTCCAAGGCTTTTCTTTTAAGTTTATGTTTAAATGGCATTTTTTTGTTTTTTTAATGTCAAAAGAGTATATACATTGATTCTCTTTCCCAAAAGGTCCCACCCCAAAGAGATACAAGGCATCGGACGCAGGGCACCCATCAAGGAAATCCCTACAGCCTACCAGGACCTCAGAGGCGATGGTTATCTTCTTTTGGTTGTTTTTTTTTTCAAACCCTGCAGTCTCAGGGTGTTTTTTTTTTCTTTTTTCTTCTTTCTTTCTTTCTTTCTTTAAAAGAATAAATATATAGACTCTTCCGAACTTTTAGTATTTGGATTGGATTTTAAGTAGTTTTTTTAATTATAAAAAGGATCAGCTAGAAAGCTAAGAATACATTACTTAATTGAACGGTCAAACATTTCAGCTCAACAACTTTGCTTGAGGAATCTAATCTAACGCATAATACTAGTCACTCTGCCTAGGCAAATGATAAGCAAAGAATACTCACCAGCTCAGCATCTCTCTTCCACGCTACTCCTAGTCAAAATTTCGTGGAGAGAACCTTGTTATTCAGCTATCCCACATATCGCTAGAAAAGCGACCAAAAGATAGGGGAAAACTCTATAGGATTCCTAATCGGACACCCATACAATGAAATTCACTATGTTATGCACACAGATCACCCCCTTTTTAATCACTCCCTAATGCTAAGTCCCATCCCTTGTGAGTGGACTTCATATAGACAGAATTGTATATATATCATTCATATTTGTTTAAAATATTTATTTATAATTCCTCTTTAATTACTTAGGTTTTTTTTGTTTAAAAAAAAAACATATCCAATTTCATTCCATCAAATTTTTTATTCTTGTATTTTTTTAAAATACCAAAATGAATATGAAATAAAAAGTTTAGGTATGAAATAACCTGGTATGATCGTGGATATTGCAACTCCAAGAATCAGCAACAAAAGCATACAACAGTGTGTAACGCAAAATCATAGTCAAATCTGCACATGAAACATACACTAGCCAGTACAATGTTAAAGGGTTAGATAAATAATAAAACTTTTCCATGTGCAAAAGAATTGTCAGATACTCATGGCACAATCTCGATCAACTAGACAGTCGTAACGCTCCCACTGCTTGGTTGTTTAAGAAGCAGTATATTTCTCCACTTGATAACCATTCTTGCATATAGAACTGGCCATCTCACTAACTTAAATATCCCAAACCCCAGCACTGAAAGGAATACCCTGACCGTGCGTGTAACTAACTACCTAACTACGTGGAAAATAAAACTAAAGTGCATGAAAACCTACAGGATATCAATAACTCAAAGCATTGTATGTTAAAAAAAAAAAGATATATTTTTGTTTGTTTGTTTGTTTTTCAAAATGTAGAATAAAAGAAAAACATAAAAGACTAAGAAAACAAAATATCTAGACTAAAATCTTCAAAGTCTCTGAGATCTTCTAGTGAAAACAATAATCCTAATCTGAAATCATCAAGACTATCTAAGTCAAACCTATTAACTAAACTATCAGCTATGGGATGCTCAAGAATAGCCTCTAGCGTAGGCATATCAGAAGTCACAGATCCGCTATCAGGTGCATCGCTAAGAACCTCCATCACATCATGGAGCGAAGCCAAAGCTGCATCATCATAGTAGGGCATAGGGGCCACTGGTAAAGCATCTAAGGAATGCCCCTCGGTCGCATCCATATACCAACAAATATAATCCCAACATGGGCAGGGAACACTAGTATGCAAATCATGGTAAGATGGAGTAAGGCGGTAGACAGTGGAACGATACCGTGCGAATTCTGCTTGCTCTCGGCCTACCCTAGACTGACCAGTGCCGCGCTCAGGAGAAAAAACACTATTATAATCATGACGCTGGTAGGTATAACCAATCATTTCCTGCATGGTAGTGGTACCATAGCGTCGGAAGTATGTGCGACACTGCCAACACAAGAGCTGAGAATGCACAAATAAATGCCGCTGACATGACCTACAACCAAAAGGTGGATGATACTGTAAACAAAAAATAATCACAAAAGAAGAACCACAACAGGCCTCCCCTCTCGGTGCATATAAAAACCTGTCATGCGTCTGAAAACGCGGAATATCGTAAGGTCCAGCATGAACAGGATCAGTACTATCGGCATCAATACGAGGGTAAAGCGCATCCATCCACAAAAAGGCCATACCTGCATCCCATTTAAACCCCCCCCCCCCCCCCCCCCCCCAAGAAAGAAAAGACATCCAAGGGTGGATTAGTCAAAATATTATTTTAACTACTAACCTAACTATACCTAACTAGCCTAAGTCAAAAAATGTTTAAGGCACAGGCCATTGACCCTAAATATCTCATTTTCAGCATTAATATCCTGCACATCAAGAGAACCATTATCATAAACATTAATCACCTTAAAAGGTCCCAACCAACGAATTTTAAGCTTCCCAGGAAATTTATAATAATGACTGTCATAAAGTAAAACTAAATCGCCTTCTTTAAACTCCCGTACTTTAATATTCTGGTCATGCCATGCTTTACGACGTTTTTGCATTGCTTCTAGACTTTGTAGAGCTAATAATCTTTCCTCATCCAACTTTACCAATTGTAAAATCCGTTGTTTCAAAGATTCAACCTCACCTAGTCGTAATGATAGAGCTACTCATAAAGTGGGCAACTCTTGCTCAATAGGGAATATAGCATTAGTGCCATAAACTAAATTGAAGGGTGTATTTTGCACTGTCACCTTATAAGTAGTTCTATAGGCCCATAACGCTTCATATAAACGTTCATCCCAATCTCGCTTGTGGGAAGCAACCGTTTTAGTTAAAATCCCACAGATAATGCGATTGGTTACTTCAACCTGACCGTTAGCTCTGGGATAATAAGGCGTTGATTTGCGATGTTTAATTTTATAGATTTCCATTAGCTCGCTGATAAGACCATTCAAGAAATGGGAACCTCGGTCACTTGCTAATTCCAGTGGGCAACCAAAACGTGTAATAATATTCTCATACATAAACTTAGCCACATCAATGGCTTTATCCGTTTTAAGCGCTTTCGCTTCCACCCACTTTGTAATATAGTCAGTACAGACTAAGATATAATGATTCGATCGATATCTAGTAGGCGGATCAATTGGGCCTACAGAATCAATTCCCCATTTCTCAAAAGGTGCTAATGCTAATATAGGTGTCAAAGGCATAGCAAAACTCTTAGAAGGACGACCAGTCCTTTGACATACATCACATTTTCGACAATAATAATAAGCATCTTTAAATAGGGTAGGCCACCAATAACCAGCTAATAGAACTTTTCTTGCAGTCAATTCACCGGCAAAATGGCCACCACACGGCTCATCATGCAATGCCTTAAGAACCACTGGTACTTCATCTTCCCTTACACAACGTCGATAGATAACCTCGCATGGAAAAAATTTATAAAGGTAACCCCCTAATAATCCATAGGAGCGTGCTTGCATTAATATCTGACGTTTCCTGCGCTTATCAGCACCAGGTGGATATCGAGTAGTACTAACTTGTGTCTCCACAGTAAAAAGTGATGCATCCGGCAAATCATCTTCCACACCTTCCTCCTTGTCTGATGTTAATAATCGTGATAGATGATTTGCTAGAACATGAGCTCTACCAGGACGAGTAACTACTTGGAAATCAAACTCTTGGAATAACAACATCCAACGAATCACACGTCCTGAAAGTTTTGCTTTATTAAGCAAGTACTTTAACGCCTCATGATCAACATATGTAGTAAATTTATTCCCTAATAAATAATGACGAAATTTCTCCACCGCAAATACCATTGATAGGCATTCTTTCTTAGTGGTGGTATAATTTCTTTCTGCATCACTTAAATTTCGACTCGCATAATAAATTAGATGATCCACCTTATTATCATCTGCTTGGCACAAAACAGCCCCTACAGCATACATAGATGCATCAGCATGAATATGGAATTCCTTTGTCCAATCTGGGGGTGCGAGTACTGGTCCTTCAATTAACTTATGTTTAAGAAATTCAAATGCTTTCTGGCAAACATCATCCCAAGTAAAAGGAGTATCCTTTCGTAGTAGATTTGTCAAAGGTGATGCCACCTTTGCAAAATCGGAAATAAATCTCCGATAATAATTTAGATGTCCTAAAAATCCACGCAATTGCTTAAGATTTGTTGGAGGTGGAAGTGCAGAAATCTTAATAATTTTAGCTGGATCCATGGCAATACCTTCTTTAAAAACGATATGCCCCAATAAGGTTCCTTTTGGTACTCCAAAAACACATTTATCAAGGTTCAAGGAGATACCTACATCGTCACTACGCTCAAACACTGGTGTTAGTAGCTCAGGCATTTCGTTTGCCGTACCATAGACACAAAAGTCATCTAAGAAAACTTCCATCCATTGACGTAAAAAATCTTGATAAGCTGCAATCATAACTCTCTGAAATGTTGCGGGTGCATTGCACAAACCAAAAGGCATTACTCTATAAGCAAATGTACCCCATTCAGTAGTAAATGTAGTTTTGGATTGATCTTTAGGATGAATTAGTACTTGGTTGTAACCGCTAAATCCATCCATGAAAGAATACAGCTCATAACCAGCAACCTTATCAAGTACCTGATCAGTAAATGGCAAAGGAAAATGATCTTTACGTGTTTTGCTATTCAGCTTTCTATAATCGACACAAATGCGAATCTTCTTACTATTCTTCTTGGGTACTACCACAATAGGAGATACCCATTTACTGTATGCAACAGGATAAATGAATCCAGCATCTAAAAGCTTAGTAATTTCAGCTTTCACTAACTCTGCATACACAGGGTTTGTTCGTCGTTGACGTTGACATACAGGTTTTGTGCCTGGTTCTAGATCGATAAAATGCTGACATAATTCAGCATTGATACCCTTAAGGTCCTTATATGACCAAGCAAAAGCGTCAACATGCACTCGTAGGACTTCTTCAAATCTTTCACGATGTGGTGATTCCAATTGGTCTCCTAAATTTAAATATTTTCCTTCTGCCATTTTAAGCTTAACTACTTCAACTTCAGGCTCTTCAATAAATAGAGAGTCTATTCTTCGTGGCTTAATTGTGGGCACATCTTCGGATATCTGCATCAATACATTTTCAAGCAGGTTATTCTTAGTACTTGATTTCGGTGCTTCTTCTCCCACATTCACAGAATTTACTAAGGGTAAAGCCCTATAAGGAATAATAGCCAGGTTATCTTGCGTAGCACCATCAACTTCTACTCCATAAACATTTACTAACTCAGGAAAGGATTTATCAGTATATCCCTTCCCATATTTATCTAAACAGCCATTATTGACATTTACATCTTTACGAGATTTCATGGTAAATGAGGTTCTTACAGAGTCAATTACGCTAGGTATCTGCTCTGAATTACATGGATATTGAGCATGTAACCTACGGCGATATCGACGTAAAATTTCGTTATTCTTTTCTAGACATTCCTAATCATCTAAACTCCAAAACCATTGATTATCTTTAAGCTTGAGAATTAATGAATGTAGATTCTCATCCTCCTCGCCCTGAATTCGACAACCCAAATAATGTATGACTTGTTTCAGTTCCACAAAATTCCTAGGTGCTGCAAGTTCAAACCATCTAAGTTGTGGCTCTTGCCCATTCCCATAAATAGTAAAATCCATTACTCTTTCTTTTGGATGAGGCAACACCACCGCTTGCATATTGTGCAATTTAACCTTAGTAGGTTCAGATTGGACTCGTTGATAACCAATTATCGGTCCCCTAGAACAGCGATAAATCTTCTGCGCAATTCCGTTGGAACGCTTAAAAGAATGACACAACCATGGAACATTTGTAGGGTTTTTCTCTTGAGTCTCTGGCTCAAAAGTACTCTTAGATTTATTTTTTTCCAAAAACCTATTAGTTTTTTCATGTTCTTCCCAATAATTCGTATCCATAGATAACACTTGTTCCATCTGTAACTCACCCCTACTGAATTTAGATTTCTCTTCTTCTAAATAAAATTCTAAAAGCGAGATTTCATCTAGATATCGCCTTTCTCTAAACTGAAACTCTGCCTTTTCCTTTTGCAACTCAGTAATCTTCTTCATTGCTTCATTTACAGCAGTCAACGCTGCCTCACGCTCTACTTCCAATGCCTCGTTCAATTCTCTAATAATCCTAGCGTAATTACCATGATGTTCACGAGAAGTCTGTGAAAACCTACTAAAAGCCGAAGCTGAATCATCCTCATCCTCACGAGATAGTGGTCTTTGTAAGGGTTTGCACCCATGCCTACTTCTCCTTTCTCTTTCCTTCCTTTCTAGTTGGTAGTAATAAATCCTTTTAGCTCTATCTGGCAGTTGTCCAAATCCAAAGGGTAAAGCATTTTCCCCATAAGGAAGAGCTTCTAAGATCCTACTCTCAGGCATACTATTATTATTATCAGTAACATCATCTTCTCCCATACTTTTTGAAGAGGTTATTGAAATGTCAGCCACATCAGATATCATTAGCTCAGGCATTTCTTTCTCCCCTAATTCATCCACAGAAACCGCTTCCGACCTGCTGTATGTAGAAAATACATCTTCTTGATTATTTCCTTCTTGACCCGTAGATAATTGAAAACATGTTTCAAGCGAATCATCAAGATATTCTGCTTCCTCTGCTGAAAGCATTAAGCAGTCTAGGGTTGTATCTTCGGATGTAGATAACCATTGAGTAATATCACTGTCCGAATCATTGTCAGATGAAAACGCTACAGCATATTCACCAATACCCATTTGTTCTACCTTGTGAGGCTGATGTACTATATTGACCTCTACTTTTTCTGCTGTTGCTGCGTGTGGTGTTTTAAATAACCAGGCATAAGGCCCTTCATGATCAGTCCTCTCCATGTCCGAATCATAAAACTCACTGTTGGATTTCTCATCCATTTCACTAACTGCCTCATCTCTTGAATCTTTCAAAAATCCTTTTGAAATAACTTGTATTTTAACCCTATCATTTCGAGGACCAATCACAATTGAACCTTTATACTAGTCTTGAATGCATCTTGCTTGGTATAACCAAGGTCTTCCCAGCAGCATAGAATATGATGAAATATTTGTTTGCGAACGAATGATCAAATAGTTTACATGAAATTCTAATCCAGCTACTACAGATTTCACATTTCGCAGTAACCCCAAAGGAGTTACTTTTCTTTGATCAGCCACCCGTAAAACAATATGAGTAGGTTCTAAATCCTTCAACCCTAATTCTTGCATTGCCTATTCTGTCATCAAATTAACTGCTGAGCCACCATCTAACTGCACTTCATGTAGCAAGTGGCTATTAATAGTAGTATCGATAACTGGAGCTCCTGGGTCCACAAATAAATCTACTAGTTTTACATCCTTAGTTGTTTTTCCTTTGGAAGAATTTTCACTGACTTTAGAAGCATTTATCTCAATCTTCTTCCTTCGACGCCGAACTAATTTATGGTAAAGTTGTTTTCGACAAACATGCGCTATTTCTAGCAATTGCCGAACGTTAATAGTCAATGATATTTCTTCTAATGCAGCCCAAAGATCATAGGTCTTATTTACGGATTCTGCATAATCTTTACTCCCTTCCTTAGGAGGAACCAATCTTTCGGGAAAAGGAGCTACTCCCACTTGAATCTTAGGAGTGCTAAGGGCACAGGTAATAACGGATGGTCAGAGGAATGCTGCGGAGAATCCGATTCAGGTAGTTCTATATTAGGATCTATGTCCTTAGACTTATCCTTCACTACTTCGTTTAATTGTGGACTCTCTTCCTCTAAATCTTGCTCCTTCTGTTGTTGCTTTTGTGCCCTCATAATGACACCAATCATCGGGTCAGCTCTAAAGGTCACCTTGCGAGGTATAAATTTTGACTTGACTCCAGTATCTTTCCTTATTGTTTCTACTTCAACTAAATTTGCAGCAGACGTTGAAGGTTCGTTAGAGGTTTGTTTCCCTTTGTCAGAAGTTTTATTATCCTCTCGCTTAGGGCAATTCTCTTCATAGTGTCCTTCACTACTGCACCTCCTACAAAGAGGAGTATAGTCTTGATTTTTACGTGCATTTGGACAATATGTGGCTATGTGACCTTCTTGTTGGCATCGATAACAAATTACTGGTCCCCTAGGTCTTTGTTGACCACCTTGTCCCATTGGATTACGAAAATTCCCATTATTTCTTCTAAAAGGAGAAATTCTCCCTCGATTGCCATCACTGTTGTAATTGTTTCGAGGCACTGGAGGTCTACCCTGGGTGGGCAATCCTCGTGGCCTAAAAGGTTGATTGGGTGGTCCAATCTCATAAGTCATATTATTACGATCCATGTAATTGTAATTCGTTTGCATTGAACGAGCTTGTTGTTGCTCTTGACCTAATTTATGCCAACAATTTGTATCTAAATGACCGGTCTTGTGGCAAAAAGAGCAAAACGGTGGATAGTCAGGCATTAACCTTGAAGGCGTCGGACACTCTGTAGCCACATGGCCGTAACCATGACACTTACCACACCAGATATTAGATCAAGGTGGGTTTGAAGTCGAATTTCCCGACGATTGTTGAGCACTAGATCCTTGTGTCGTTATCGAATAAATTTCCTTCAAAGGCGCCTGTACTACAGTCATAATTTCCTCCTTTAATTTTCCTAGAGATTTCGCAATAATATCTGCTACTTTTGCTTCATCCAGAGGAGATTGAGATTGCGGCATAGAAGGCATTCCTGTCTGCATCATATAGGCTGGAATTGAAGTGTACGGATTTAGAGGTACACTCGACATGTTTGAACTTGCGGTTACCGAGGGATTTAAAGGAACGGTCACATAAGACACGTTTTTAGGTACCCCACCTGAAGTGCTTGGATATTCTGTCCGAGATTCTTTGAATAGATCTCTCCGTCGTTGTTGACTAAGCTGCACTTCTTTCCACCATCTAGCATGTGTTTTAGCATCTGCCAACGCAGCTGGTTGTTGTAAACTAACATGCTGATGAACTTCAGGATTAAGTCCATCAATAAACTTACGTTTTCGCGTGGGATCATCAGGAGCAGGATTCATCTTATGAATGATTGTCTCCATGCGCTCAATATAATGTTCAACACTTTCAGTTGCTCCTTGGGACAAATAATCCAGTTGAAGAGCCAATCTATCTTGAAAACCTTGTCGTCTAAATTTTTCTAGAAAAGCTCTTGATAAGGTAGCATAGGTCCCTTTATGTTGAGCATCTAAATTCCCATACCATTTCATTGCTTCATCTTTTAATGTTGCAGGGAAGATATGAAGCTTCTGGTCATCATCTATTATCTCATTGGCGACGCAAGTCACCTCAAATCTTTGCGAATGGGCATCGGGATCTTCGTCCCATAGTCCCCCGAATTGCGTGAAATCAGCTAATCAGACTGGGTTGCGAGCCATTGTTTCTCTAAATAATAGCCCTAACCCTAAATCGTTGATAGTATCAAACCACGTAGGGTCCTGAGGCTTCTTAAATAATTGACGCAATCAGAAATTTGACTCTAAATCCCAGTCAAAGAGCAGTTCAATACTCTCGACCGTAGCATTAGCTTCACTCTCCCTATTTTCACTATTTTGCCTACCTCTTTCCCCAGTGACACTGCTAGTACTGGAGACAACTTGATCCCATTGATATGAAGCTGCTTCACTTTCCTTTGATGGTGTTCTATTAGTTGATAAGCTAGGCTGAAGAGGTTCTACCGTTGAGTTAGACACAGCGTCCCAAGTTCAGCAATGCGTTGACCCTCTCAAGCCTTTCTAATAACCAAGCCTCTTGTCGCACTGCTCGTTCTCTAACTCGCTAATTCCTAGCTTCGTTTTGCTGCTTCCGTCTCTCTTTGGAATTCATCCACAAGTACTAAACTAGCTCTTACTGTCATACTCCAAAATTACGCTCGTTTTATTTGAAGCTATAAAATTAGGTTGTCGCTTGTATGCGCACTTAGAAGGTTCAAAATAGTCGGCAACTCTGGGTCTATTTCCCCAAAAGGTAACTTTTCTTCTTGCTCGGGGATTAAGCCTAGAATTTCAGCAACCTCTCTAACGTCTTTCGTGTCGAAAGCAATTTTTAAACCTCTGGATACACGTATCCAAGGCAACACATCATCCCACACTACTCTTCTAAACGTTTGATAAGCTGTGTGGTGATACCAATCAAAGTGGTACGATACACTGATTGTATTTATCTCTACCGCATCTATTAACCCAAAGTGTGTCGCTAGTGGAATTATGGTTTGCGCACAGTTGTTATAACCCCAGCTCCAAGAGGACAATTGCTCAACGTCCACAGTTAATTGTAGCCCAAAATATGTGCCTCCCTCTACTAACTCTGTATCCCTCGCCCAATCTAGCACTTTTCTTTGGCACTCTTGGGGCAAATTAGGAAAATAGTCCCTTAGACTGCGTATTCACTCATAAATAACACATAGGATTTGAATACCCTAGGAAAATTGATCACCCGCTAGAGCGCACTTGGCTCCCGGCAGACGCACCAAAAAATGACTGGCCAAAGACCAAGCCACTTTTACCCAGGTCAGCAAGCCAACTCGTAAGAGTTGTTGCACTAAACAGGTGATTGTTGCTACTAACAATGCTAATTTGGTTTAGTCTTCCATTAGTTGTATGGCATTTTGTTTGTAGTAGTCCAACTACAAATATTCTACACTTCAGTAAATTATATTAGACACTAGATTGCTAAACCTAAGATAACTACGGTTTCCCTCCATCTTTCAGGAGCGGCTTCTCATAAATTTCTCCTGCCAACTAGTGGCTGTTTATCCAGGAAGTCTTGATATTTGACTTTAAGAAGTTTGTTTCATGTAACAGATCCCTTGGATCTATTTAAATATCTCCATTTAAGTTCCTTTGTATATTTATCTTCTTCAATTGATTAAACTTATTTCATTTTATTTATTTAATTAACAACAAACATTCAAATCAAAACAATCTAATGTTCTAAAAACCCATAACTTTTATCCCTTGGTAAACGTCTCCCCACTTTGTACCGCAATTTCGTCATTACTTATTAGTATTTAAATACTTAATTCGCTTTGCGAATATAACATAATTTTCTTCTTTTTCTTCACTAAATACAAATCAGGACTAAACCAGGTACTTTCCGCACTCTAACGAAATCACATACATAGTTTATTTTACATTCCCATATTCCCTGTTAATTTATAAATGAGTCTTAGTGGCCCTTCACTCTTCCTTGCAATCATCAGATGATTTCTTTTTAATATGAAGAAAATATAAATCTTAAATTTGGATGCTGAGGCTTTCCCTCATGCCATCAAACAATTATTTTATTACGTTTTCGATATTTGTAATCTGAATTTAAAGTTATAATTTTCTTATCATCAGAAAACATCATAAAATATTATTACATCTCTCAATTTTTTTTACCCATCTCCATATTATTGAATAGTACATCACGTATCGTTTTACTTACTTAAAATAAAAACACCATGTTTATGAAAAAATGTTTTTTTTCGATAGAATATAATTAAACTGATGTTTCTTTTCATCTTAAAGCTTACAAAAATTCATCAGCAATCAAGAATTGTCTTTTCAGCTTTCCATGTAAAGATCCATATTTTTATTGATAGAGAACATTTTTTATTTAAATGAAAACTGCTATTTTTCTTTGAACATAACTAGTTTTGAATTTTTACATATGTTAAACCATCTCTAAAAATTCTGATAAAAATTCAATAAATTTTCTGAGTCATAACCTTTATAGAAAAAAAAGTCACAACTTATAAATTTTCAATCAGCCATTTTATAAAAATTTATTTGTGTCATTTTTAAGCATTTTTGACTATTTTCTATTTCTAATAAATAGAAACAAGTCCAGATAAATGCAAGCAACCATTCAACATAGAAAAACAAGTTTCAAAACATTTTCTAAAAAATATTAACTAAACATTTACTTATAATATATCATTCATTTTAGATAAATGGTTTAGGCATATACTTGTAAATCCTGCAGGTCGTTGTCGCGTCTTTGAAGACTGTGTCCTCTTTTCGTCCAGTCACGTAAAGTCTAACTTCCAGTCAGTCGTCCTGACCACGAGTTCTTTCTATCGCCCTTGCTCTCCTTCAACTTCTTGCACGCTATTGATTTTAACGATGGACACTGCCCTTTAGGGGGTTTAAAAGAGTTAAACTTCTAATTAAGAGTTTATTGGCCATGGCTTTTTGTATTCTTCATGTCGATGACTTGAGAGAAGATAATGTAATTATGGATCTTGGCTATCTGATCACGGATTTTTGTGCGAAGGCAGGCGATTGGAAGAGGGGAAATCCTGCTCCAGACCTACAATCTCAATCTACCCAAGTGTATTGAGGCTCCGAATTGGCCATTATGAAGAAGGACATGGCGATGGAGGACAAGAACCAAGATTTGCATTGCATCTTGCTGTAGCATAGTTGTTTTCCTTATCCAAGCTCTCCTAGACTTTGATTTTTTCCTCCTCATGCAATCTAACCCACCCAGAGAAGGCGCCCCATCTCCCTCTCTCTTTCTCCACAACTTGGTTGATTCTCTTCTCCTCCTAGTCGGTATGGTGATTGGTTAAGATCTTGGAGGTCAAAGGATTCTTCTCTTCTCCATGTCTCTGTTAAACGATCCCCTTCCCTACTTCCCATTAATAATCATGCACCATGATACCACTATCATGCTCCCCTCCTCTTCCATGGCACCAGAAACTCCAAGATCGTGTCTCTCTCCACCATGACGACTAGTTAGATGGCGCCTTCATCCCCCTTTTGGCCTCTTAGAAAGACTAATCGATTGCTTGCTTTGATATCTGGTGAAAACGAATGATTTTTGAGCGAAAAGAAGAGCAGACCACCCCTGCTTCTGCTTCTTCTTCTTCTTGCTTTATGGATAATTCATCGGGGCGAGGCCATGATCTGGTACTTGCTCCGGTTCCATCTCCTATCCGAGAATGACAAAGTGCAGTTGCCCATTGATTGCTCGTCCTCCTTCTTGGCAAGTGGCTGGTAATGCGGTGGTTGCCTGGTTGTGATCTTGCTTGATGATTGAGGAACACATGATATGGTCTTTTTTTTCTTTCATGTCTCTTCGAGCTAGATAGGTTGGGGCTGCCCATCTTGTGGGTGAGAAGCTGGTGCAGAAAGGCGCCATCGCCACAGCTTGCTGCTACTCAATCCTTCGCGCCTCGTCGTTTTTAATCTGCCTCTTCATCCTCATCTCCCTTCCCCCTCTCTCCAATTCGCAGACAGGCCCCAAATCTTTCCCCACAGTTTTTTTTTTCAGCGATAGAGAGATAGACGCCACGAGAATGTAACTGCCCCCTACAATGAGAAAGCCTACATAGGGTAATATAGGCACCTTTGCACCCTTTGAAATGTCAATGTATGAGGTATTACTACTAGTTGATGACCTCAATGACACAGGGACAACCCTTGCTCGTCTAGTCCAACCAACTTTACCATATGCATGGTAGCCAACTCCTCCTCCATAACAAACTTTTATATTTCCTCGAAGGTTGCCGCAAAAGTCATTGACATGATCATGTCCATTAAAGACCACACGAACATCTCTTGCTTCATGTAAGGTGGACAAGAAGCTGGAGTTCACTTGTGCACAACCAATTGATCCCTCTTGCTTAACTCTAGTTATTGAGCAAAGACTTGCCATACGTTTCTCAACTAGAGGAATGTGAAAGTAAGCCAAGGCAGGAATCTTACCCATAGATGTAAATGCATTGATTTTGTTTCGTTCCTACAGTTCGATAGATAGCTCTTTAAACCATTTCTTTTGGCTTTCTTGAATCCACCCATAACCATGTATCCTCTTCACCTTGGAGTAGTCCCCACTATCAAGCATGTAAAGATTTAAGACACTTCTTCTTTCATGCTCTGATCCCAATGGGCCTTGCACTTCTAAGTGGTAGTTACCAAATCCATCTATGTGAGTGACGAGTTTGTTGCTTGAATTCTCCATCCCCCTACCACCCTGTACATCATGGTGTTTAACTTCTTTTGGATATACTTGTGACAAGGTGTAGTCCATGGTGGTAATGTATTTTTAAAAGAAAAAAAGAAAAAATAAGGATCGTTGAAATATGAAGAGACCACCACATGTGTTGTATAAGAGTGTTAGTTGATGAGGACCACAATACTGGGTAATCAATCATAGATAGATCATGATCATCAAGTCGTTTCCGAGTAGAAATCTGCCCTACTCCTAACCACTGCATATCTTGGATTGATGTTGCAAAATTTCCTTTGGCACCCTTTGGAACCACACAAGGATGAATGCACATATGACATAGTGTGTCCTTATAACCTTTAACGCCTGGCACACACAAGGGACCAATTGTTTACAATTGAGAACCCACTTACACCCTTGATTGAAGTCAAATGCCTTATCGGGGAATTACATTTTGGAATGATGAACATCAAACATGAAAATCTTGCTTTGGCATTAATTCACCGAAAGACTCCTCCATAAGCTTGTCTAAGATTGTGTCTTACAGGCTCCGTGTCTACAGGTAGTAAATCCAGTCTTCTCTTTGCCATTATGCCTCCTTTGGATCACTTCGTCCTTGCAGGAGTCATCCTCTTGAATCTAATATTCAACACCTCCCCAAAGAAATCTCCATAATAATGACCAATGATCTAATGATCACCCCTTGATCATCACTGCAGTATTACTGTAGACAATAATCACAATCATAATGCTATGTATTTTTCATAAAGAATTTCATCGCATAACTAATGAAATCCCCCATCCCTGAGATTAATACTAAGATATCCTATCAACTTGTCAAGACCTTGTGGTTTGTTTAAAATTCCCCCGAAAACTCCTAATTTATAACAAGGTCCTATCTCCTCTAAGTAATACTAATCCCTACAGGAAAATTTTAAACAGTCATAGCTGAGATTCACTAAATAGACCTATCAAATTTTTATCTAAAACTCCACCTCCCTCTCATACAAGAACTTTCTCGTACCAACATCTCCTAGCTAGACTGCAAGGACACAGCCTCCAAAGACAACAACAACGAACACCGCATCTGCATTAAATTCATGTAAAAATTTAGTAATAAGGTATCAATTGTATACAGTTTTGCCAAAAAATTGTTGCAATAAATGGCATGTTTTTAGGTGTTGTCAGGGTAATATGGAAAGAAGCCTTCAAATCAAGCAGCCAAACATTGAGAAAAAGTGGACGAGGCATCATCATAATTGACATCAATCTCAGGCTCCAAAAAGGTATTTATCTCTGGATTTTTCATATTGGACTTACTTGGAACAATGTTGCAATCATCAAACTCTTCCTGCACTTTGCCTTTGCCTTTCTCTTTGCAGTTATGATTGTGCATCTAATGGCATCGCAGATGAATATGGCCCTACTTTCCACAACAGTGACATGTAAGGGAGCCCTTATGACCACGGACTTATTGTGAAATTGCCTATGAGATTGAGACCTCTGTGAGTCTCTACCATAATAGTCATTACCGCTCTTACCTTCATGTCTATCCCTAATGGTCAATGCATGAAAAGAACATGCTACATCCACATTCTTTCTATTTATCTCCTCTATGAGTAAGATGTAAAAAATAACAGGTATGCTCTGATACCATGTAAAAAATAATAGGCATACTCTAATACCATGTCAAAATAAGTGAGTGTGCAAAGAGACAGTAGGGTTTGTGGGGAGTAACACAATGTGTATGGTAAATATTGAGAGAAGAGAAACTTAGAAACACAAGAAGAACATGGTGATGATGCATTGAATCATGCTATGAGAAGAAAAACCGATACAATAGAGCCAAAGCTCAAAAGCTAATTGCATTGTCTTGATTGAATCAGGCGGCACCACCTGTGGTAAAGCAATTTTTGTTCTTCTCTATGTTCTCTATTCCTTACTTATATTTTGTTTGTTGTGCCATGTAATTTCTACATTATATGCATCCATAAATACATGGAATGGTTTATCTGAAGGGACTGGAATTGGGTCCTTTGAAAGTAGCAGTTGGTGTTATCAAAAGGCCAAATCCACTACCTTGTTCCAAGTGAAGGCCAATTTAGTAATGTGGGCCAACTGATTCAAAGGGATGGCCACATATTCTAGGAGGTGTAGGTGTCCTCCATGCTAGTGAACTTGTCCTAGAAATTGCAACACAGTTGTCAGGGAATATGGAATTGTGGCTTGTATTATGGCAATCATCTTGTGGAGGTCCACAAAAATGATATCTCCTAAAATGACATGGCCCAATAAAATACCACCTTTTACAGCAAAAACACATGTCACGGGGTTAAGAATGAGACTTACTCCTTGGCATTGGGCGAAATAGAGTCGAAGGTGATGTAAGTGGAGCAGTATTGTTTCGAAGACACTAAAGTCATCCACAAATACCCACATAAAGTTGGTTAAGTAGGGCTCAAAGATTTCTTACATATTCAACTAGGAGTACTCCTCAAGCCAAACCACATTGTAGTATTAACAAAGATGCCCCATGTTGTAATGAAGGCAGTCTTGGATTGATCTTCTAGAGCAAGCCATACCTGATTGTATTTGCTAAACCATCTAGAAAGGAATATATCGGAATGGGAAATGGGTCTAGGATAGTAGTAGGATTCAATTTCCTATAATCCACACAGATCCTTAATTTCTTATTTTTATTTAGGAAAATGAAAATTGGAAAATTCCATTTTGCTTGGTCCATTGCATAATGAACTTGACCCAGAGGAGTTGATTTAGCTCTTCCTTCATCAAATTGGCCATGTGCAGATTTATGCAATACCTCTGTATGTATAGTTTGAGTGGAATCTAATGCTAATAAAACCTAAAATTCAATCCTTTCATTTTTGCATATTCCCATGTGAATACATCCTTGAAATCTTTTAGGAGAGCAATGAGATTCTCTCAGAACTTAGGTTACAAGTGAGCATTGATCCTTAGCCACTTAGTTATTTCAGACCAAGATATACCACGCAAAGTGCATCCTTGGCGACCCTATTATCTTTTGTATTTGTACTTTAAACTTCCTTTCATGTATGAGTACTTCTACTACATTTGATTTGGCTATAGATGCAGCTTGAGATGCTTCCATTGTAGAGTCTAGAATTAGGATTTTCGTACCTTGGGAAATCTAATTCTGTGTTTGTATTGGCTTCTCATGAACTGATAGGAAAGCAACTTTCTCATCATCATCCAAGCCATCCATCATGTTGACTGGTGCTTTAGGCACTTCTCTGTCACTCATGGTGTGTTCACTGGATCTGTCTTCCTCATGGTGCTGTGGCTGGGAGGGTGCTACTATCTCTTCAATTCCCCCTACTTCCTTGGTGGCCTCGTGAATAATGGCCATCAGTACACCATCGTATCTGATGGTAGAAGTCTTGGCGGAGGACTTCTTGCAAGCTGATCTCGTTGTAGAGGCTGGGGACTCTCCTCCAGCTACTGCTGTACCCGTAGCAAGGGACTTTGTTGCTATCTCGATGGTCTTTATGACAAACCAGTTCCAATCCACTTCCTCAGGGGACCCGATTGCTATGCTTTCCAACACTGGGACATTGATCCTGTTCATCAAAGCATTGTATCTATGTCCTAAGAAGAGGGTGTGGACCATATTTTCTTGCATCTTTACCTCCGGGTTTGGGATGTCTCCCAAACTTACTCCATCCACTGTGTGCACCTCACTCCTGTTCATCCCCAAAATGGCATATATGTCTCTTCTATGATGCTTTACAGCCTTGGGGGCCAAGCCAAGGGGCTTCTGCACCACTTCAATGTTAAACGGTACCTCCACCCGGTGGGCAACATCCCCTCTTCTTATTGTCATTGTGCCATAGTTCGTAGGAGCATCAAAACTCCTCAAGAACTCTGCACAAGCACTGTAATCCACTGCTTGTCCCACTTTCTCCACATACTTTCGGAGAGTACACTTGTCCACCAGCTGCTTTACTGCTGGCTCCTCTAGGATGGCTTTGTCCACGTTTAGAGTGTGCTTGAAGGTGAATTGATTAAATCCTTGTGTCTCCACAGCTATCCTCTAGGATGGCTTCGTCCACGTTTAGAGTGTGCTTGAAGGTGAACTGATTGAATCCTTGTGTCTCCACACCTATCCCGTACTTGGCTTGTTCTTCTTTCGTGAACGGAAGCTTACCGCCTTTTTCCTATCCTGCCATTGTGGGTACCTGCCATGCAACAATACCCATAATTAGTATTGATGGAGTAGGCAAGATTGAATTATGGCATTATGAAACAATTGAACAATTAGAAAAGCTGCATGAGAACGTGAAATTTGAGCGATAACAAACTAAGAGAAGAGACATGAATTTTCCAAGTGCGCTTTGCTCTTAAGTTTTTATGCATAGTTCAGCTCTTCTCATTATGTTTTCATGATCACCTTACCCCCTCCCCCTCGTGGAAAGATAAAAATCCTTCCTAGGATTGAATAAGATAAGGAAAGGGTGTTAAAGCACAACGTGGTGTGTTTAATTTGATAATAGCCACAATTGGTAGAAATTTGGGTTGTATTCTAATTGGGCATGACGATCAAGTTCATGCGGTCTAATGGATGCTTGCGTGATATATGTTAGGACATTGTATAGCACATTGCCAGATTGGAGGCAGCTAGCAACGTGTAGCTCTTCTTTTGTAAGGACTTGGTCAATGTAAGGATGGGCCAATAAATGGTCATCAAGCAGTTTTTAGGATGGCCATAACCCTAAAAGAAGTAGGAGCTACGTACGTGGGGTCATATTCCGCAACCTTGATGGTGCGTCATTGCTGCTCGGCATTCATCATAATTTGGCAACCTTTTCGCTCCCATTGGAGGTGTAAGGCATACCATTTCTGTAAGAATGAAGAGGTAGAGTTTGCAAGACTTAGGAGCTCTTCAAGCTCTTGGATTGGTGTAAAGTTGTCAGGCTTTCGGTATGAGGTCAGCATCCTGCCGACGATTGCTTGCTCCTTTGAAACTTCACCACTAGTGATAAGCTCAACTGCAACCTTGGGGAATTTGATGGTTATGAGCTCGTACTCATCCCAGGTGCATGGTAAAGCATGGACTTCAAAAGCAAGTGACTCATCAAGAAGGCCAAGGTTGGATGCATTAGCAATGATGTTCCACTAGATTGCTCCTTGGGATGAGCATCCACCTGGAAGGCTAGTTGTGTGTCCTATGACTTGGAAGACGTGCAACCTTCATCATGAGCTGCATTGAGCATGCAAGAGTCAGTTGCATTAGATGATTGTGGGACATCTAGCTGTTGCATAAGTTGATGGGTTTGTGAGATCTTGAGAGACATAGTGGGTTTAGGCTGCATGGGACTGATTGGTCAAGTCTTTAGAGACTTTGCTCTGGCATCAATAGTGGCTAGTTTAGAGCCAACGACCGGGTTGCGATTTTGGCCGATAGATGGGATTAGGTGTTGGGGATTCAGCCTTTGTGGTTGTCATAGATTTGACAGCTTGGGTCTTAGGTATGGCTAGTTGTTTAGTGAACACGCTGCTTGAAGTAGGTGTGGCCACAAACTGCGTTAGGGATTTGTTCTTAAGGACTGATGTCTTGGGCACCCAGATCCAGTTGTTGCCCTCTTAGTATCCTTGACCACGTAATAGGGTTATGGGGACCCATCGTGGCTTAAGGGTGCATTTACGGCTTTGGCATCTAGGTTGCTTTCTAGGCTTTGCATGAGAGTTTCTAGGTCTGCAAGGTTGCGTTTGCTTATTGTGGGAAGGCTTGTCTTGATGTTTAGGTACCCATTGAAATGTAGGTTGCTTAACCTTAGGAGTGGGTTTGGTGGGGTGGTGTTTTGTGAGCTGAGTGGGGTGTGACACATCACGACCCCCCTCCTTAGTCTTTGGCATGGTCCTCTCTATTGGTGGAGTGACGGTCTTGGAGGGACCCACACTGCCCTTGCTGAAAGTTGTCACGATGCGCACATTTCCTATGGCAAGGTGGATACATTGCAGGTCGTAATCGACATGACAATGGGTTTGTTTTTTGAAAGTGCACCCTAACAGTGATGCCTTGCTTGCCTCCTTCGTGTTGGGCAACACATAGAAGATGGTTGGCAAACTTTCAGGTTCAATAGAGACAACGACTTGGCACTTCCCAAGGAGTGCATAGGATTTGCCCCCAAATGGGCTAAGTTTAGCATTAGTTGGCTAGAATTGTGGTTGACCAATGAGGGTCCGATGAGCATGGGTTAGGATATTGAAGTCAGTTCCCTCATCGATCAAAGCATCAAACGAATGTGTCTTTTGGGCTGTGGCCGTGATTCGTAAATAAGCTGGAGCAACAGCTTCCTCATCATCCTCTATCTCGGTGATGGTTGCGACGCAGACATTGACAGAGGTCTCTATCATAGGGGGATCATGTAAAGAATGTGTGGGAGGGTAGTACTTCTTCATGCGATTGCCATTGAAAAAGCCTATGCCCTCGCCTTCAAGTGTTTTAAGTTTGACATTGCCCATCCTACTGATGGCACGCACTCTAAAAGGTCTTAACCCTCGGGACTTCGTTTTCTGCTTATGGCCCTTCACAGAGTACAATAACACAAGGTCACCCTGGCCAAAATCATGTTATTTGACATGCTTGTCAAACCACATCTTTCTTTGCGCCTTTTCACAGATTAGAGCATGGGTGGCGATGAGTCTAGTTTCAGTGAGGCGTTCCAACTCGATAAGACGGTTAATCCAAGCCTCTTTCCCTTCCCAACACTCCTGCACTGCTATCCTTAAGCTAGGGATAAAAAATTCTAAAGGTTGGATCGCCTCGGTTCTATATGTTAGCCTGAAGGGTGTTTGTCCCACAACCATTTTATAGGCTGTTTGATAGGCCCATAAAGCTGCCATGAGCTTGTTATCCCAGTTGCTCCGAGAAGTGGAAACCACCTTTGTGAGCACGTTGACCAGGATCTTATTTGTTGATTCTGCTTGGCCATTGGCTTGGGGATAGTATGGTGAAGACTTCCTATGGATGATCAAGAAGGTTGAGAGTAGGTGGGCAATCACCTCATTGATGAAGTGGATGCACTGGTTGCTCAATATCTCAGTAGGGCAACCAAATCTCGAGATGACCTGCTCCCATAAGAACTTCACTGTGGTCCTTGCGTCATTTTTCCTTGTGGCTCTTGCTTCAGCCCATTTTGTCAAATGGTCAGTCGCTACGATGATATATCAAGCCTGTGAATATTGGGTTGCAGGACTAATGGGTCCGATGAAGTCAATGCCCCATTTCTCAAAAGGTTATTGTGCTATTATAGGGGTTAATTCCATTTTGTCCTTCCGCGCGGGGACCTTAGTCCTTTGGCACTCATCATAGTTCTTGACAAATCTAGTTGCGTCACGGAATAGCGTGGGCCACCACAGTTGAGATTGCAGTACCTTGTGTGTCTCCATTGAAATGCCCCCCATCACATTGCTTGACAAATCTAGCTGCGTCACGGAATAGCGTGGGCCACCACAGTTGAGATTGGAGCACCTTGCGGGCTGTTGTGTCTCCATTGAAATGCCCCCCATCGATTCTAGTGTGTGCCTCTCTCAATGTGTCATGCATCTCATGTTCGCACACACACTTGCGTAGCAACCCGTCTTGCCCTAACCTATAGAGTTGGCCGGCAATTAGCTGATAGGGTTGGATCTTCAAAATAAGCCTCCTAAGCTTGGCCTTCTCGATAGGTCTCTCGGGTAGACCGTGTTCGAGCACATGGATGACATTATCATCCCAGTATGGCATTAAATTAGCCTTGAATAAATCCTTGTCATTGGACAGGCCAAAGAGATGCGCATCTGGAAGGTCATCAGTTGTGCCTTGTCTAGCGGCTTCACCTGTGGATATGCGGGACATGTGATCTACCATCATGTAATGTTGTTTCCCTTTGCATACAACCATAGAGAAGTCAAATTCTAGAAGAAGCAATAACCATCATGCAATGTGCCCTGTAGCGCAAGGCTTGTTTACTAGATAGAGCAATGCTTGATGGTCAACAAGAAAGGTGAAGGGTGTGGCCAAAAGATAATGTCTAAATTTCTTAATGGCAAACACCATGACCAGCCCCTCCCTTTCTGTAGTGGAATAGTTCATCTCTGTGTCAATGAGCTACCTGCTAGCAAAGCTCACTAGGTAATCCAGGTTGTGTTCACCAGGTTGGCACATAACAGCTCCAATGGCAAACTTAGATGCATCTATATGCACATGGAATGTTTTGGTCTAATCTAGGGCTTGTAAGATGGGTGCGGTGGTAAGAGACTTTTTCAATTCTATGTAAGCACGTTGCCATTCTTCAGTTTGTCAAGAATCGCGTGGTGGGGGGACTTACTTGAGCTGCAGCGCCGCCAAACGCACACTGTATACACAAGAGGAAGCTCACTCAAGAACACAAGAAGAGAGATGGAGGCCAAAATGTTTTCTTGTTGGTTTCTTCTTCTTCTTCCATACAGTATACAATGTACATAAAGTATAGATAAGATACAACATAAAGGAAAGTGGCTTACTAAGTCAAACAATGCATAACTGACTACACTAATCGACTGGCTTCATATCTTTGCCAGCTGTAGGTAGGTGTAAAAAACTAAATATAATAAGTGATAAGTCAATGGCCATGTGAGTATCATAATGACCACCAACGTGCTAAGTGTAGACGTGCAAACCCATCTAGCCAGGCGGTCCATCATCAATGTCCATAGTGTTGAGCTTGCCATCTCAACACTCTCGTTCAAGCTCAACTCTATCTTTGCAACTCCAAGTAAGCTTCAAAACTTTCGAAGCTTCTTTGCACCCAATGCCTTTGTGAAAAATGTCAGCTATCTGATATTGTGTGTTGACATATACCAAGTCAATCTCTCCTGCAAGTACCTTCTCTCTCACAAAGTGGTAGTACACCTCAATATGTTTTGTCCTAGCATGGAACATTGGATTCCTAACTAGCTGTATGTTGCTCATGTTGTCACAATGAATGACAACTGGACCATCTCTCTGCATGTCCAAATCACCTAATAACTTTTGCAGCCATACAACCTCTCACGCTGCCATAACAGCACCTCTATACTCAGCCTCTATACTCGATAAAGCAACTGCAGGTTTTTTTTTTGTTGCTCCATGTAACTGTTGCACTACCAAGGGAAAACATAAATCCACTTGTAGATCTTGTGTCTGACATGCTACCAACTCAATCTGCATCTGTGTATCCAAAGACTTGTACGTCCTTACCTGCATCATAAAAAAGTCCATAATGTAAAGTGGACTTCACATACCTCAATATATGTCTAACTACATCCAAATGAGGCTTTCTAGGCATTTGCATAAACTGACTGACAAGGCCAACAACATAGCTCAAGTCTGGCCTTGTGATAGTCATGTAAATCAAACTCCCTACCATCCTCCTGAACATAGTAGGGTCTTCTATCTCATCCCCAACATTAGCAGTCAACTTCACATTTTGCTCCAATGGTACTGAAAGAGGCTTACATGCTGTCATACCATACTTGGATAACATATCCAAGCCATACTGCCTTTGGGACAACCATATACCATCATCACATCTGATCACCTCAATACCAAGAAAGTAGCTCAGCTCACCCAAATCTTTCATCTCAAACTTCTTCTTCAAGAAGTCCTTAACTTCAGCAATCCCATTGTCACTGTCACTTGTAATAATCAAGTCATCCACATAGATGACTATGATGACCAAACCTGCATCTCCCTTTCTCACATAAAGTGAGTGATTAGCATTAGAAATACAAAATCCAATATTGACAAGATACTCTCCAATCTTGTCAGACCATGCTGTAGCTGCTTGCTTTAGCCCATAGAGCGCCTTCTTTAACCTGCACACATATGTGGGATGCTCTAAATCCTCATAACCTAATGGCTGCTCCATATACACTTCTTCTTGCAATTCACCATGCTAGAAGGCATTCTTAACATCCATTTGCTGCAAACTCCAACCTTTGGCTGTTGCCAAGGCAATCGCACACCTAACAGTTGCCATCCTAGCAACTAGACTGAATGTCTCTTCATAATCTATGCCATATGTTTGAGCATAGCCTTTTGCAACCAGCCTAGCCTTATACCTGCTAATTGAACCATCTACATTATGCTTGACTTTGTAAACCCACTTATAGCCAATAGCTTTATTACCTTTAGCTAAGGGTATCAAATCCCAAGTGGCTTCTAATGCAACCATCTCCTCAACCATTGCTGCATCCCAATGAGCATGACCAACAACATCCTCAACTAGTTTCACCATATAAGCATAATGGTGAGCTGCATAACCTTCAAAACCAAATCTTTTAATAGGGTATCTGACCCTGCTAGATTTGCGTATCACTGGATCACTCAATGGAGCCTTTACATTACTATGAGCTCTTTGTACAGCTGGCGTATTGACTAAAGGAATACCAAGCTCATCATCCAAACTCTCCGAACCAGTAGAATCTCCATCAAATCCCAAATGACTGGTAGATACATCATTACCATCCAACACTTTCTTCTTTCTTTTGTCCTTTCCTGCAATATTTATAGATCCACTTGAAGATGTGGGGCTACTCCTTAGTCTCCCAAACCAAGGGCTCACTGTAGGTGTAGTACCAGATGATGTTTCTGGTCCACTAAGACTCCATGATTCTTGTTTATCTTTCTGCACATAGCTGTCCTGATCATTATCATCATCCAAAACATCACCAGTAGGTGTATACCAACTTCCCATCTCATCAAAGATAACATCCCTACTCACTCTGAACTCACCTGTGACAGGGTTATAACAACAATACCCTTTCTGCTCTAAAGAGTATCCAATAAAAACACATTTTTTTGCCCTTGGATCAAGCTTTTTCTGTAGCTCATATGGCACATGAACATATGCAACACAGCCAAATACCTTTAAGTGCGATACATCAGGCTTCTTGCCAGTAAAGCATTCTTCAGTCATTCCATGAACTGCAGCCATAGGAGTTTTGTTCATAATGTAAACAGCAGTATGGACAGCCTCAGAACAAAAATGTTTGGACATATTCTTTTCAGCCATTAATGCCTGCAAGTAAATTGCCTTTTTATCCCATGAGTCCTCAAGAAACCACTGAACTCATTAGAGACGTACTCTCCCCCTCCATCTGATCTCAAGCACTTCACTTTTAAGCCTATTTCTATTTCAACAACTACCTTAAAAGATTTGAAGTGCTCAAATACATCACTCTTTTCCTTCATGAAGTATACCCATAGCTTCCTTGAATAGTGATGATCAATAAATGTGACAAAGTATTTGCTGCCACTAAGAGATACATTCTATGTAGGCCCCCAAACATCTGCATGCACTACATTAAGTATTTTTCTACTCACTTCTCTATCATGCGAGAAGGGTTGTCTTGCCTGCTTACCAAACTGGTATGCTTCACAGACTTTATGCAATTCTGCAACTCTAAAAGAAGGCAACCCTGTAAACAATCCTCTGGATTGCATTAATTTTAGCCTTTGCACATTTGCATGTCCAATATGTTTATGCCATATTTCAACATATGCAACTACTCCTTTTTCTTTAGCATACATAGCAGCATCCATTGCAAGAATTCCAGCATCTAAAGTGAACATTTGGCCAACTCTACTTCCTTTTGCGACCAACCTGCACTTATCATTAAAGTCTTCTACAAAACAACCTTTTGCATTGAATCGGACCTGCAATCCTTGCTCTACCATTTGGCCAACAGACACAATTCTTTGTAATTGATGGCACATGTAATACATTTGTCAGACTCTTTGTCTAGCCATCATACAAGGACAAGGGAACCTTTCCAATGTGTGAAATTGGGTGGCATGAATCATCACCCGTTTGCACATAACCTGGGTTTTGTAAGTCTTGCATCTCTCCAAACCATTCAACATGACTGGTCATATGATTAGATGCACGTGAATCGATATACCATACATCGTCATGTGTCCCCTTTCCTGTAACTACATTCATCATATGCTGCATAACAAACATACACTCATTTTTGTCTTCATTCTGTCATGAAGACGATGCATAGTTTCCTTGCTGTAATTTACCATTGCGAATATCATCCTTCTTTGCATAGTAATGGGATGCAATATGGCATGTTTTGCCATAATAATGGCAAACAATAGCAAAATTTCTAGAACCTCTATTGAGATGGAGTTTTGAGCCCGGGATGTGCCTAAAATTTGCCAAAAAATCCAAAATTTAGGGAAAAAATATTTAACATCGAAGGCGGCAGCTGCAGCTAGGACGATTTTAAGCACCAAGTGAAAGACGGCTTTTAAAAGGCGCCCGAGTGACACTTGTGGATTTTTGATAATTTTTCAGACTGTCTGCAGGATGACAGGAGCTGCCAGTCAGTGCGGGATGCCGAGACAGATATGCAGGATTTTTCAGAGGCTGAAACGGAGCCCGGACGAGGAAGAGGCCACAAATTGGCCAAGATATGAAAGGGTGGACAAAACCTTGGACCAAAGGGGGGGTGCCCTTTGGAATTAAACCCCCCCCCCCCCCCCCCCCCTGCGCCCCCATGAAACAAAACGTGAGTAAAATGTGAAGACATGGCGTGCAGATGGCGCCGATTTTTGCACCCTCATCCTGATGAATGATGATTCCAGGCTGTGAGCAACCTATGCAACCGACATTGGGCGTCAACTTCTCCCTCTTGGCTGATGATATCGCCGGTCTTCATGCGAGGAATGGCTGTCTGGATGAAGAGAACAGATTCTAGTCTTTCTCTCTCCTCCCTCTCTCTCTTCTCTATGGGCTGTTCATGTGTACCATCTTGATGAATGAACCGGGGAGGGAGAATGAAGGAAATGGTGACGGAGATTGATGGAGATGCTGAAGATTGAAGTACAAAATTGGATTGAGAGCAATGGAGGCTCCGTCTCTGGTTATGGAGTCATTCAAGGCGTCTCAGGTTACGTAAAAACACGGTATGACCATTTTTATGAAGAAAATGAAGGATTTTTGATAGTTTATGATGATAATTATGTTCTTATTGGATGAAAATTTGTTTGTGTGCTGGTTGCATTATGAGTAATTGCTGTTCATCAGAATATCTTGATTTTGCAATGATTTACATGCTCTATTTAATCCCCGTAGACCCAAAATGCAGTTTTTAAGCGGTAAAATGGTAGTTTTTCCATTTCGGGTGGGTAAAATATGTTCCCATGGGGGAAAATGGAAGATAAATTGAATGTTAGTATGTTGAAGTGATTGGAACAAGAAAAACCAAAAAATAGCATATTTTATTGCCAAATAAATAAAAAAAAAGAAAAAAATAAGGAAATAAATAGAAATACATCTTTGAAAAATAAGAAAAAATATAATGATTATTTGTGGATGTGTGGTAGTGGGAAAGCATGGCGTTTAGCCTCAGTTGGCCCTATCTCTTTGTCAAAGTTTGTGATTTACCACTTTTTATACATCAAAACATGACAAAATGAACCTCTACACCTATGCAATGAAAGCAGTACCTAAACGTAGGGGGTAGGGATGTTTGAATGGTGTGATTTGCGTGCTCATTATTGCTGATTTTCTGATGCATATCATGTCATAGGGGTATATCTTAATTAAGAGGATAGTAGCACGAGTGTTGTCTCGATGCTATCTTTACATCGTCGCAACGCGTTAGTGAGTAAGCATTTGAAAGCCTGGTTGTGCACACCGCGTTTTTGATTTAAAATTATGTTTGAGCACTTTAGGATCATTCACTTTTGCATTTGCAAACCATGGTATCGGAATAAAATGATTGGATGCATAGCACCTATTTTCAATGATAATGAGCCACGCTTGAGTGTGAAAAGGCATCCTAAGCCGTAGAATAGACGTTCGTTTCTTGGGGATTATTTGGTAAGGAAACATGGTATCTCTTGGAAACCTTCGAAATGAAAGAGTGGAGTTTGTTCGTTTGTTTTATATGTTGAGCAGCGCATCAAGGGGCTAATCCCTGCGATGTAGGAGAGTTGCAGTGGGGCCATGGTGTTTCCACCGAGAGGTTGCTTCTGATGTATGTGACTATCGTGGTATTTATTACCAATGTGTATGGGTTCTCCCTCTGAGGAGTTTATAGAAAGGGAAACGTTGGACTACAAAACTATAAAAGTATAAACACATAGCTTAGACTTTAGGACAGTTTGTCCTTTAGCAGTAGATAGACGCTCCTGGCCCGTGAGGTTGTGAGAGTGTGTTTGTCTGTTATGAGTATGAGGTCCGGCTAGTGCCATAGCCAGTGCCGGCCCATTTTAGGTCCCATCAGTGGTGCGTCTGCTGGGAGCTGGCAACAAGTGGTGGTTCTCGAATTTAGGGTTTTTAGGGATTAAAAAGTTGGTTTATGCCCTCTCACAAGGACCGTCAAGCCGAAATACAAAAAGCAGAATGTGTTGAGAGGGCTAGACGGCGGTTGGAGATTGTAAGTCGCTATTCTCCTCAAAGGAGTAGCTCGATACACATAAAAGGCAATGGTCTTAGTAACCCAACTGTTGCACATAGTCCTTTAGGTGCAAGAGGAAGCACAAGTTCTTCCTCTCTTCCACCAAGTCGACCCACTTCAAGTGGGGGTGTGATTCCATCAGTCCAAACTCCTATTGTCAATCCGATTGTCGTCATGGCACAACCCATTGCAATTCTTGCAAGGACGTCAGATCTGCCAGCTTTAGGAGTTCCTTTGCCCATTTTTAATGGGTTAGCCGAAGAAGAGGTGGAGTTTCACATTTGTGAATTCCAAAGATTAATGTTTAATTACGGTATCCAAGATGAGGGACATCTTATGATGTTCTTTAACATGACGTTAAAAGGAAGGGCTGCAGTATGGTATCATAGCCTAGAGACTAGAACCATAACCACAATCGACCAATTCTATGCAGCTTTCTGAGGAGAATATGCCCCTGAAAGAGGTGGCCAATACTGGTTGCATATTTTGAATGTAACACGCCAAGAACCCCATGAGAATGTGAAAGCCTATGCCAAGAAGCTTAAGGAAGTGTTTTGTAAGTTACAAACTTACATTCCTATTGTGCTGGCTGCCCAATCGCAATACTTCTTGCATGGATTGGATTTCAATATTCAGGTACAATTGAGCAGTGTGGCTTTGGTTGATATAGACACTACTATTACGCAGGCAGAAGGAGTAGAGTCACGATTACAAACGGCCTATTCCTCTCGAATAAATCTTAATGCGGGTTTAGTACCTAGAGGCAATTTACCATTGATAAATGGAAGTCAAGGGATGTTTATGAGTAACCCTAATGGGAGGAAGCATCATTCAAAATATACCTTTGCTGCCAGCTCCTCCCAGTGTGACTATGCCTATGGCTAGTCAGTTGGCTCCTCCAAATGTTGGAGGCCAAATTTTGAACCCTAATGTTGTTCCTGTGAGTCAATAACCAATGCCCAATCAAATTCTTAGGCCAATGGAAGGACGGATAGACGATCAAGGCTATGAGTCGAGTGCATCCAATGTCCTTGGCGAAGTTAAGGATATGATGAAGTATTACACCAATATGATTTCTGAACAATATCGAAAAATAACTGTTGACGTCAATTTCTTGAAGAAGCAACAGAATATGATAGGGAGTCGATGCCTTGAAGAGGGTGGGCCCTCAAGATTCAGCTGTAAGTGGTGTGGTGGACAATATTTCCCTAGCAACTGTCCAAATGTTAAATGTGATATTTGTGGGAAGTCGAACCATTTAGCTGCTACCTATTGGAGTAAGATTAGTTCCCTCCAACAAGGGAGTAAACAACTAGGTCCAGTTAATCATAGAGCGCAAGGTAACAACCTCCAGCAAAATGATGGACCAAGACAAATACTGCAAAGGGGAAAGACCACTATAGAAGAGTTGCCACAAGGCAATGGAGTCAGCCTTATCGAGGCTGTACGTGCCAATGACGCTGAAACCTCTAACCTACGAGCTGTGACAAGAGGCCAAAAGGCTAAAGAGGTTGATAAAGATAATGCAAAATCGGTTGAGGGAAACCCTAAGCAAGGGGATAAGGGGACACAAGTCCTGAATCCTGGCATAGAAGGTGGACCTCTAAGGCCTGTTGACAAGAAAGTTGATCCTAAGAAGGATGAGGAAGTGCCAAGAAAGAAGGCAAGAACTAAAAGAGGAGCACCAAAGCTGGTCCCGAGACCAAAAGAAAGGATGGTGTGGCGAGAAAAGAGAGCTTTGGCTACCTATCATGATTTTGATTTAGTAAGTTCTCTTTGCGAAGTCAAACCAGATGTAAACCTCTTACAGTTGATTAAATTATCTCTAGGAGTACACAAGGAATTTAAGAAGATCTTGCGTATTGGGTATATTGTAGAACCTTTGGGCATAGCACAAGTAGGGGAAGATTGGTTTGATCATGCTGAAAAAAATTGCCCTAAGGTTCTAGCATACGTGGATGGAATATTAGTAGAGCATGCTATCGTAGGCACTGGGTCCTCCGTCAATATCATGAGTTCAGAGTTGATGGAGAGGTTGGGTCTAGGCATTTAGAAAGACAGCTCCACCCTTCTTAGAATGGCTAATGATAGTCTAAGGCAACCAGAAGGTTGCGTTACTAAAGTCCATGTTACAGTCGCAAGTGTAGAATGCTTCTTGGACTTTAGGGTGATAAGATTTGCAGGACGTCCTAGCTATCGAGTCTTACTAGGCAGGCCTTGGATCTTACGAACAGACTGTCAAGCCGATATACCCGCCGGTCGAGTGGTTCTAGGTAGAGGTGCTAATCGAGTAATAGTTGATGCTTACCCTCAGTCTCCTCAGAGTGAGAGAGCTCCTTTATCCTCCACTGAATTAGAAACAGCAGATGATCCATCTAGTAGTGAGACATCATCCAGCGATGAGTCTAGAGAGGGGTCCACTACAGAGGATATTTATCAGATAACTCTAAATGAGCCGATAGAGCCGCAAGATAGGATAA